>NW_026910472.1:5000-43006 GCF_963691925.1 Scomber scombrus
GGAGGGAGGAAGGAAGGGAAGAAAGGAGGAAAGAAGGGAAGAGAGGAAGGAAGACGGAAGGAAAGGAGGGAGGAAGTAGGAAATAAATAAGGAAGGGAAGAAGAAGGAAGGAAATGAGGGAGGAAGGAAGGGAGGAAGAAGGAAAGAAAGGAAGAGGGAGGGAGGAAGGACAGATGGAAATAAGGAACAGTCAAAACCGGCCTGTGAAAGAGGGAATGTCATTTAAGATGAACAGATGGACAGCAGTGCAGCAAACAAGGAAAGAAATGCACCATGCCAAGTTTAACGTTACTTGATTACGATACGACGTTGCCACGACTGTAGTGTGTCCTGCTTACATTTGACACCTGCTCCCTTCGGATGCAGATATCCATATTAACCAGGCGGGGAGTTCTGGTCCTCTGAAATGAGGCCAACGCGGATGTAACTTAAAACTGCATTCTATCAAAAGGCCACCAGGGGGGCGACCGTTTTGGTGCTAATGAATCATAAAAAGGAGCGGCTTATAGTAAAGTGCTGCCATACTAGATACTAAAAGATACTGAGCTGCTGGAGAGGGAATTCAAGGGGGAAATGTAATAAACATAATCAAGCTGAATTAAACAATTGCTGTTAAGTCAAATTAAAAAGTTGTCTGTTTAAAAATAGATCATCTGAGAACAAATGAGTAAGAGTGTGTGTGTGTGTGTGTGTGTGTTAATGAGCTGCATGTGAGAGTCTCATTAACACTGTTAAATCAATCAATACTCTGCTGTCATTTCAGATGCTCCTCAGTGATTAACCTGCTGCATCACAGCCACATCTCACACATTCATGTTCCAGTTATTTATGTTTTCATGATGTTACGTGTCGTATCCAGACGGGGGAGTTCCAGTCCTCTGAAATGAGGCCAAAAAAAAATGCATTCTATCAAAAGGCCACCAGGGGGCGACCGTTTTGGTGTCAAAAGGACTTCCGTCTCTATACAAGTCAATGGAGAATTCACCAACTTCTCACTTGATTTCTAACCTCAGTAAACGTTTTCAAAATGTGTTTATGGTCTCAATCGCTAGTTTAAAGCCTTCTTCAATGCAGTATGATGTTCATTTGGGACATTTTGGCCTCCCTGATTTTATATGTGACGATAAAGCAGGGTATGCATTAGGGCGTGGCTACGTGGTGATTGACAGGTTGATTGGTTCACAGGTTCAGGAGGGCGCCTCATGCTCCTCCTGATGCCCATATAAGTAGAATCCCTGTTTTTATTTTTCCCAGCATGCACCTGAAACTTTTAACGGATGTTACGTCCATTATATATATACAGTCTATGATATTATCACATGTTAATGACACGCTAACAGCAGGTGGACGAACACTCACACTGACGCAGGAGTTCATTAGTTCAGGTTTCCTCTCGCTGTGAAGCGCTCAGAGAAACGACCGTCTCTGAAGGGCACGCGCTGATGAATGATGGGTTATCTTATTGAATAAGGAGGAGGAGGTTTTATTGCAGGTTTAATGGGACGCCTCATCTCCTCTGATGTATCGCCAGGGTCTGGTCATAATGTGTGCGTGTGTAGTGGTGTCCTTCACCGGCAGGACTCACAGCCTTTACACTGAGACAATGAGCCGACCTATACTCTCCATCGCTCTGTTTGTCATGTTTCACTGACGTCATTTTAATGCCGTTTGGCCGTATTATATAAAACTGTGTAACGTCAGACAGTCTCAGCACAGACACACAAACAGCAGCGGTATTCTGATGTGTTGTCACAGTGTTTGAAGCCGCAGCTCGTCTACATTCACGTCACGTCTGCTCTCGGTGTAGCTGTCACAGTGCTGCATGCAGCGCTGCCAGGACACCTGACACCTGTCCAGCCGCTCAGCGTGGCAGCAGTCAGGTGACCACCAGGTGACCCCCCCCCCTCCCCTCCCCCCACCCCCCCGGCCTTCACGTCTCTACTGGAAACGTCACATTGTGTGGCAGCTTCGATCAAACCGACTTCATGATGGTTTGAGGTGTTTAGATCCTTTAAGTCAGTGATGTTTGTTAGTGTCCATGTGCTTTAGTTTAAATTTAAAGGGTTAAAACGTGAAAATAAACAAATGAATAACTTCCTTCTTCCTCCCTCCCTCCTTTCCTTCCTTCTTCCTCCCTCCTTTCCTTCCTTATTACTCCCTACCTTCCTCCCTTCCTTCTTTCCTCCCTCCCTCCTCCCTTCCTTCCTCCCTCCCTCCTTTCCTTCCCTCTTCCTCCCTCCCTTTCCTTCCTCCCTCCCTCTTTCCTTCCTTCCTCCCTCCCTCCTTCTCTCTTTCTTTCCTCCACCCTACCTTCCTCCCTTCCTTCATTCCTCTGTCCTTCTTCCCTTCCTTCCTCTCTTCCTCTTTCCTTTTCTCCCTCCTTCCTTCTTTCCTCCGTCCTTCCTTCCTTTCCTAACCTCCCTTCCTTCTTTCCTCTTTCCTTCTTTCCTCCCTCCCTCCCCCCTCCCTTCCTTCCTCCCTCCTTTCCTTCCCTCTTCCTCCCTCCCTTCCTTCCTTGACTTGAGGACAACAGGAGGGTTAAAAGAACACCACTTAAGTAGCTGCTGCTTTTCCTTTCTTCCTCTAATATAAAGCAGACTGTGTTCATTAAGCTCGTTCAGGCTGCGGCCCTGAAGTGTCCTGCGCTGGGACGGCAGAGCCACGGCTGAAAAGCTTATAAATGTTGACACAGCGTTCCCCCGTGGAGCCGCCGGGCGAAGCTGTTATTACACTGTTTTGACATCAGAGGCTGTAAATGCAGCTGACTGGGAGCTCCGGCTGCGAGGAGAGCCGAGTCATCACAGCGCTGATTAAAACAGAGGACGATGATACTCTGAGCCAGGAGAGGAAAGAAAAGCAGGCTCCTGGTGACTGCTTTCAGCTTCCTGTCTGAGGTACAATGAATCATTTTTGTGACTCCCACGCCGACTCCTCCCTCCTTTCCTTCCTTCTTCCTCCCTTCCTTCCTGCCCCCTCCTTTCCTTCATTCTTCCTCCCTCCCTCCTTTCCTTCCTTCCTTTCCTACCTCCCTTCCTTCTTTCCTCTGTCCTTCTTCCCTCCCTCCCTCCTACCTTCCTTTCTTCTTTCCTTTCCTCCCTTCCTTCCTCCCCCCTTTCCTTCCTTCTTCCTCCCTCCCTCTTTCCTTCCTCCCTTCCTTCCTTCCTCCCTCCCTCTTTCCTTCCTTCTTTCTCCCTTCCTTCCTTCCTCTGTCCTTCTTTCCTCCCTCCCTCCTACCTTCCTTCCTTCCTTCCTCCCTCCCTCTTTCCTTACTCCCTTCCTTCCTCCCTCCTCCCTTCTTTCCTTCCTTCCTCCGTCCTTCCTTCCTTTCCTACATCCCTTCCTTCTTTCGTCTGTCCTTCTTTCCTCCCTCCCTCCTACCTTCCTTCCTTTCTTTTTTCCTTTCCTCCCTCCTTTCCTTCCTTCTTCCTTCCTCCCGTCCTTCCTGCCCCTCCTTTCCTTCCTTCTTCCTCCCTTCTTTCCTTCCTTCCTCCGTCCTTCCTTCCTTTCCTACCTCCCTTCCTTCTTTCCTCTGTCCTTCTTTCCTCCCTCCCTACCTTCCTTCCTTCTTTCCTTTCCTCCCTTCCTTCCTCCCTCCTTTCCTTCCTTCTTCCTTCCTCCCGTCCTTCCTTCCTCCATCTCCCTCTCCCTTTCTTTCCTCCCTTCCTTCCTTCTTTCCCCCCTCCCCCCTTTCCTTCCTTCTTCCTCCCTTCAGAGGACGATGATACTCTGAGCCAGGAGAGGAAAGAAAAGCAGGCTCCTGGTGACTGCTTTCAGCTTCCTGTCTGAGGTACAATGAATCATTTTTGTGACTCCCACGCCGACTCCTCCCTCCTTTCCTTCCTTCTTCCTCCCTTCCTTCCTGCCCCCTCCTTTCCTTCATTCTTCCTCCCTCCCTCCTTTCCTTCCTTCCTTTCCTACCTCCCTTCCTTCTTTCCTCTGTCCTTCTTCCCTCCCTCCCTCCTACCTTCCTTTCTTCTTTCCTTTCCTCCCTTCCTTCCTCCCCCCTTTCCTTCCTTCTTCCTCCCTCCCTCTTTCCTTCCTCCCTTCCTTCCTTCCTCCCTCCCTCTTTCCTTCCTTCTTTCTCCCTTCCTTCCTTCCTCTGTCCTTCTTTCCTCCCTCCCTCCTACCTTCCTTCCTTCCTTCCTCCCTCCCTCTTTCCTTACTCCCTTCCTTCCTCCCTCCTCCCTTCTTTCCTTCCTTCCTCCGTCCTTCCTTCCTTTCCTACATCCCTTCCTTCTTTCGTCTGTCCTTCTTTCCTCCCTCCCTCCTACCTTCCTTTCTTTTTTCCTTTCCTCCCTCCTTTCCTTCCTTCTTCCTTCCTCCCGTCCTTCCTGCCCCTCCTTTCCTTCCTTCTTCCTCCCTTCTTTCCTTCCTTCCTCCGTCCTTCCTTCCTTTCCTACCTCCCTTCCTTCTTTCCTCTGTCCTTCTTTCCTCCCTCCCTACCTTCCTTCCTTCTTTCCTTTCCTCCCTTCCTTCCTCCCTCCTTTCCTTCCTTCTTCCTTCCTCCCGTCCTTCCTTCCTCCATCTCCCTCTCCCTTTCTTTCCTCCCTTCCTTCCTTCTTTCCCCCCTCCCCCCTTTCCTTCCTTCTTCCTCCCTTCAGAGGACGATGATACTCTGAGCCAGGAGAGGAAAGAAAAGCAGGCTCCTGTTGACTGCTTTCAGCTTCCTGTCTGAGGTACAATGAATCATTTTTGTGACTCCCACGCCGACTCCTCCCTCCTTTCCTTCCTTCTTCCTCCCTTCCTTCCTGCCCCCTCCTTTCCTTCATTCTTCCTCCCTCCCTCCTTTCCTTCCTTCCTTTCCTACCTCCCTTCCTTCTTTCCTCTGTCCTTCTTTCCTCCCTCCCTCCTACCTTCCTTTCTTCTTTCCTTTCCTCCCTTCCTTCCTCCCCCCTTTCCTTCCTTCTTCCTCCCTCCCTCTTTCCTTCCTCCCTTCCTTCCTTCCTCCCTCCCTCTTTCCTTCCTTCTTTCTCCCTTCCTTCCTTCCTCTGTCCTTCTTTCCTCCCTCCCTCCTACCTTCCTTCCTTTCCTTCCTTCCTTCCTCCCTCCCTCTTTCCTTACTCCCTTCCTTCTTCCTCCCTCCCTCCTTTCCTTCCTCCTCCCTCCCTCCTCCCTTCTTTCCTTCCTTCCTCCGTCCTTCCTTCCTTTCCTACCTCCCTTCCTTCTTTCCTCTGTCCTTCTTTCCTCCCTCCCTCCTACCTTCCTTCCTTTCTTCTTTCCTTTCCTCCCTTCCTTCCTCCCTCCTTTCCTTCCTTCTTCCTTCCTTCCTTCCTTCCTCCCTCCTTTCCTTTCCTCCCTTCCTTCCTCCCTCCTTTCCTTCCTTCTTCCTTCCTTCCTTCCTCCCTCCTTTCCTTCCTTCCTTCCTGCCCCCTCCTTTCCTTCCTTCTTCCTCCCTCCCTCCTCCCTTCTTTCCTTCCTTCCTCCGTCCTTCCTTCCTTTCCTACCTCCCTTCCTTCTTTCCTCTGTCCTTCTTTCCTCCCTCCCTACCTTCCTTCCTTCTTTCCTTCCTTCCTTCCTCCCTTCTTTCCTTCCTTCTTCCTTCCTCCCGTCCTTCCTTCCTCCATCTCCCTCTCCCTTTCTGTCCTCCCTTCCTTCCTTCTTTCCCCCCTCCCCCCTTTCCTTCCTTCTTCCTCCCTTCAGAGGACGATGATACTCTGAGCCAGGAGAGGAAAGAAAAGCAGGCTCCTGTTGACTGCTTTCAGCTTCCTGTCTGAGGTACAATGAATCATTTTTGTGACTCCCACGCCGACTCCTCCCTCCTTTCCTTCCTTCTTCCTCCCTTCCTTCCTGCCCCCTCCTTTCCTTCATTCTTCCTCCCTCCCTCCTTTCCTTCCTTCCTTTCCTACCTCCCTTCCTTCTTTCCTCTGTCCTTCTTTCCTCCCTCCCTCCTACCTTCCTTTCTTCTTTCCTTTCCTCCCTTCCTTCCTCCCCCCTTTCCTTCCTTCTTCCTCCCTCCCTCTTTCCTTCCTCCCTTCCTTCCTTCCTCCCTCCCTCTTTCCTTCCTTCTTTCTCCCTTCCTTCCTTCCTCTGTCCTTCTTTCCTCCCTCCCTCCTACCTTCCTTCCTTTCCTTCCTTCCTCCCTCCCTCTTTCCTTACTCCCTTCCTTCTTCCTCCCTCCCTCCTTTCCTTCCTCCTCCCTCCCTCCTCCCTTCTTTCCTTCCTTCCTCCGTCCTTCCTTCCTTTCCTACCTCCCTTCCTTCTTTCCTCTGTCCTTCTTTCCTCCCTCCCTCCTACCTTCCTTCCTTTCTTCTTTCCTTTCCTCCCTTCCTTCCTCCCTCCTTTCCTTCCTTCTTCCTTCCTTCCTTCCTCCCTCCTTTCCTTCCTTCCTTCCTGCCCCCTCCTTTCCTTCCTTCTTCCTCCCTCCCTCCTCCCTTCTTTCCTTCCTTCCTCCGTCCTTCCTTCCTTTCCTACCTCCCTTCCTTCTTTCCTCTGTCCTTCTTTCCTCCCTCCCTACCTTCCTTCCTTCTTTCCTTCCTTCCTTCCTCCCTTCTTTCCTTCCTTCTTCCTTCCTCCCGTCCTTCTTTCCTCCATCTCCCTCTCCCTTTCTGTCCTCCCTTCCTTCCTTCTTTCCCCCCTCCCCCCTTTCCTTCCTTCTTCCTCCTTTCAGAGGACGATGATACTCTGAGCCAGGAGAGGAAAGAAAAGCAGGCTCCTGGTGACTGCTTTCAGCTTCCTGTCTGAGGTACAATGAATCATTTTTGTGACTCCCACGCCGACTCTGCTCCACGTTAATTAGCAAGTGAGGCGAAGAACCGGCTGCTTTTAATTTTTAAGTTGAGGAAATTTGAGCTAGTTACATTTTAACGACTAGACGCCTCCGGTGAGACTGAGACTTTTCATTTTCACCTCAGGCATGGCCGTAGCCAGGATTTTTCAAATACCAATGTCAAAAATAAGTGTAGTATAATCCATGATGTATTTATATTACTTTCTTGCTGTGCATTTCTCAGTCATACTCACTCTTGTGCTCCAGTTTTTTCTCATCACTTTTGCAACTTAAATCAACTCCTATTTCTGTTGGGGAATCTGCATTGTCTCTCCCCTCCCCTTTGTGTTTGGTCTCTCTCTGTGTGTGTGGCCTCCCTGGTTCCTCCTTTGCCTGTTCTTCTTCTCACCTGGCCTCAATCACCTCATCATCTCAACAAGCTGCTGCAGTATTTAAAACCGGTTCTTCGTCCGTTGACCCATGTGGTACACAGCTTGGCTGAACCTAAATATACTTGCCTTAGTATAACTGATGTTTTGGAAGACCTCCTGTTTAACTCCTGTTTGTTTCTGCTTCAGATCCACCTTACCCTCCTTTCCTTCCTTCTTCCTCCCTTCCATCCTTCATCTGTCCTTCTTTCCTTCCTTTCTCCCTCCTACCTTCCTTCCTTCTTCCTCCCTCCCTTCCTTCCTTCTTCCTCCCTCCATTCCTTCCTTCTTCCTCCCTTCCATCCTTCCTTCCTTCCTCCCTCTTTTCCTTCCTTCTTCCTCCCTTCCATCCTTCCTCCCTCCCTCCCTTCCTCCCTCTTTTCTTTCTTTCTTCCTCTCTTCCATCTTTCCTTCCTCTCTCCTTTCCTTCCTTTCTCCCTCCCTCCCTCCTACCTTCCTTCCTTCTTCCTCCCTTCCTTCCTTCTTCCTCCCTTCCATCCTTCCTTCCTCCCTCTTTTCCTTCCTTCTTCCTCCCTTCCATCCTTCCTCCCTCCCTTCCTTCCATCCTTCCTCCCTCAACTTCCTCCCTTCCTTCTTCCTCCCTTCCATCTTTCCATCCTTCCTCCCTCCCTTCCATCCTTCCTCCCTCTTTTCTTTCCTTCTTCCTCTCTTCCTTCTTTCCTTCCTTTCTCCCTCCCTCCCTCCTACCTTCCTTCTTCCTCCCTTCCATCCTTCCTCCCTCTCTCCCTTCCATCCATCCTTCCTCCCTCCCTTCCATCCTTCCTTCCTCCCTCCTTTCCTTCCCTCTTCCTCCCTTCCATCCTTCCTTCCTCCCTCCCTTCCTTCCTTCCTCCCTTCCTTCCTTCCTTCCTTTCCTTCTTCCTCTCTTCCATCTTTCCTTCCTCTCTCCTTTCCTTCCTTCTTCCACCCTTCCATCCTTCCTCTGTCCTTCTTTCTTTCCTTCCTTTCTCCCTCCCTCCCTCCTACCTTCCTTCCTTCTTCCTCCCTCCCTTCCTTCCTTCTTCCTCCCTTCCATCCTTCCTTCTTCCCTCCCTTCCTGGGAGGGACCTGCCCAGCCAGCCATTGCATCCTGTTCAAGGTTCCTGGTCCCATTCTCCAACATCCACTCCAGCATAAATCAGGAATCTACGCTCAAACCCAAACTCTAAATAATCTCTGTTTGCACCGAGTTGGCTAATCCGAAACCCTAACACTTTCAGTCTTCTACAACTTCCATGGTTGTATATTTAAAAATTATAACTGCAATATATTATTTTCTTTGTTTGTTCTTATAATGTTGAATGGAGCAAAGCATGCTGGGAGAAAAGGGCTCATCGTCCAATGAATGAACAGTTTGCAACATCGGGTTCAATATAAAACATAATTCTGCCGATTTTTCAAGCCGCAGTTCAACATCTACTGCAGCGAATATGTTTCAGGAAGTGAGCACTATATATATATATATATATATATATATATATATATATATATATATATATATATATAACTGAGACTTAAATATCTCCAGTAATACACCGGCTGTATATTTGTGAATTTGTGACGAAGCGCAACACAAGCTGGAGCTGTTCGGTAAGGAAACCAGTTCAATTGGAAACCAGTTGGGACATAACACCGGGGCCGGTGGATTTCAAGACCTCACTCCACCGCTGCTATAGCCGACTACTTTAGTTTAGACATGGCAGCGGTATCTGCTAGTACGCGTCACGTGACGGTCCGTTGATGCTATTTTCACTTCACAATGAAAAAAAAGCTTCAAGAAAAAAATACCGAGGACAATGGTAGCTACGGCCTTGACCTCAGTCTATAAAAAACATCAGAATCAGACCCTTTATATAAGAAAGAAGTACCAATACAGTTAAAAGTACTGCAGTATTATGAGTGAGGTAATCTTCTTCTTGTAATTACGCAGTCCACTCTGCTGCCCCCTACTGGCAGCAGCCTGTTATCTCAACAAGTCAAACTGAACAGGAAGCAGGAAAAATCCAAGCTGAGTTTATCTGCAGTTCACTGTAGTTTTTATTCAGGTTTCTTTAAAAAAAATAAAAAATCAGCTAACTAAATTATCACTGCCAGTTTTAGTTTTAGTTTTTTTGTTAACTATAACAACTCTGATTTTTGCCAGTTTATTGTGGTCATATTCATAACACTAGCCGGGTTTACATGGAGCCTAATATTCTGATTAGATCTCCTCACAGGTTCAGTTAGACTCTGCACAGATCTCACTCAACACATTTCTCAGAAAGCCGTCGGGGTTTCAAATGAAAAATGAAAGTCCACTCGAAGCCTCTGACGCCCGTAAACACTGAGCTCTTATTCAGGAGGAGAGTCGTCATCATAACCTAGCAGATGTTATTTGTCTCCTTCACGTCTGCAACACATTTACATGATTGTCAGAAATTACCGGTATCGGCTTTGATGTGTAATTACGCTGCACTCACATTCATCTCACTGCACAAAAACACACATATTACTCCTGGAAGGAAACATGATGTAAACAGAGTCAACAGTGAACTTTCCTTCCTTCTTCCTCCCTACCTTCCTTCATTCCTCCTTCCTTCCTTCCTTTCCTACCTCCCTTCCTTCGTTCCTCCTCCCTCCCTCCTTCCTTCCTCCCTCCTTTCCTCCCTTCTTTCCTCCCTCCCTCTTTCCTTCCTTCTGTCCTTCCTTCCTCCCTCCCTCCTTCTCTCTTTCTTTCCTCCCTCCTACCTTCCTTCTTTCCTTTCCTCCCTCCCTCCTTTCCTTCCTTCTTCCTCCCTCCTTCCTTCCTCCCTCCCTCTTTCCTTCCTTCTGTCCTTCCTTCCTCCCTCCCTCCCTCCTTCTCTCTTTCTTTCCTCCACCCTACCTTCCTCCCCTCCTTTAGAAGGTTTCATGTATAATGACTCTCTAGTCTTACAACCACTCAAAGCATTTTTACACTACAAGCAACGTTCACTCACGCTCAAATACTCATTCTTATAACACTCGAGGGGAGAATAGTGGACTAATTACTCTACCGCTAAGTCTGACTCTATGAAGTTGTCAGTATTTTATAGGTCAGGTGTGTTTTGGACCAGTCTTCCAGGTGAGGTTGGTGAGATTAAGGGAAAAGCTGGTTTTAAAAGAAGATTAAGAACATATTTGATATCAATGTAATGTAATTATATCATCTTATTTGAGTGTGGTTGGGTTATGTTGGCTTTTATTTTAATCTTTACTTTTACTCTTTTTTTAAAAATTGAGCTCTTAATATTCCTTTACTGTTTTATTTATTATTATATGATTATATTGTATTTTAATAACTGGTTGTTTTTAATGTGCTTTATAAATAAAGTTTGACTTGACTTATGTGATACATGACTGTATAATGTTTTTCTTTCATTTTTATATATTTTTATATTTACTTGAGATTGTAATGTTTGTTGTGCTCTATTAAATATTATTGTCTGGACCCCAGGAAGACTAATGGGGATCCTTTTAAATAAACAAATAAACACATTCATACACTGATGGCAGGCTGCCATGCAAAGTACCTGAGATATTCATTCAAGTGCACATTCACACACCAATGGAGCCGCCTTCAGTTATCACCAACACACTGTTCAGTTAGATTCTGAACCATCATAATTGTCAGAAAACATATTTGAAACTGGAGTTTATTGGACCTTCTGACAAATATTTAATTAAATAACACTTTGCATGTCTGAGTTTTGTTTTGTGTCATGTTTGTTACATCCAAAGCAGGTTTTTTAAACAAATAATAACATATTGAATAAAACATTTTAATAGAGCTCATATCAGCCACAACATGAAATAATGCAATAAAATGACAGTTGACAGATAAATGAGCTTCTATAGCAGCTGTATGTAATCTGATATAAACATTATACTATTGAAGTATCAGTAACTAAAAACACGGCAATAAAATACGAAAATACTGCAAAAAGGACAAAAAACATTAACCGTTGTGTCGTCCTCTCGGGTCAAATTGACCCCGTCTGTTTTGACTGTTCCTTCTTTCCTATACTCCCTCCCTCCCTCCTTCTTTCCTTCCTTCCTCCCTTCCTTTTTTCTTCTGTCCGTCTTTCCTTCCTCCCTTCCTCCCTCCGCCCTACTTTCCTTCCTTCCTTCTTTCCTCCGTACTTCCTTCCTTTCTCCCTTTCCTCCCTCCCTCCTCCCTTCCTTCCGCTTGTCCTACCTCCCTCCTTCTGTCTTTCTTTCCTTCCCTCCTTCATCATTTCCTTCCTTCCTCCCTGCCTGTTTTCCTTCCTTCCTCCCTCCTTCTTAATTACTTCCTTCCTCCCTTCTTTCCTTTGTCCTTCTTTCCTTCCTTCCTCCCTTCTTTTCCTTTCTCCCTCCCTCCTTCCCTCCTTTTCTTCCTTCCTTCCTCCCTTACTCCTTTCCTTCCTTTTTCCTCCTTTCCTTCCTTCCCTCCTTCCTTAATTACTTCCTTCCTCCCTTCTTTCCTTTGTCCTTCTTTCCTTCCTTCCTCTTTTCCTTTCTCCCTCCCTCCTTCCTTCCTTCCTTCTTCCTCCTTTCCTCCCTCCCTCCCTTCCTTCCTTCTTCCTCGACTTGAGGACAACAGGATGGTTAGGAAACCTTCCAGCTGTGTTCCTCTGCAGCGCTCTCAGTGAATAATGAACCGACCAGTTTCTGCGTCACGCTCTCAACACTTTATGAGAATAAGTTTTTAGTTGTTTTATTTTCCAGCTTTATGTGGTTTATAAAGAGCAGCAGCCGCTCTCTGTATCCATTTAATCCTCAGCTGAGGTCTGATGTTGAGACTTTTATCAGTTCATCTAAAGTTCTCGTCTTCTCTGACTCGAACGTCTTTGATCATAACCGGAAAAAGATCCTGTTAAATATTCATTTTCCACATCAAAACACCATAATTCCCCCTGCTGTCATCCTGATGAATATAATTAATGAATTACAGCTGAAAAAAAGTTGATTTTATTACGAACAACTGACATGAGATATTTATTTTTTATACATTTTTATTTATTCATTTGCGTATTTGTTTATAACTGTAGGTGACGAAATGTGGGGATCGTTTTAGTTTTAGTTTATTCATTTGGATAAATTAATATCATGACTTTGTGTTGGTGTCATCACTGTTTCACTGAGTTTATACTTATATACTCATAAGATGGAAGGGAGGAAGGAAGGATGGAAGGAAGGGAGGGAGGAAGGATGGAAGGAAGGGAGGAAGGAGGAAGGAAAAAAGGGAGGAAGGAAGGAAGGATGGAAGGGAGGAAGAAGGAAGGAAGGTATGAGGGAGGGAGGGAGAAAGGAAGGAAAGAAGGACAGAGGAAGGATGGAAGGGTGGAAGAAGGAAGGAAAGGAGAGAGGAAGGAAAGCTGGAAGAGAGGAAGAAGGAAAGAAAAGGGAGGCAGGAAGGAAGGGAGGGAGGAAGGATGGAAGGGAGGAAGAAGGAAGGAAAGGAGGGGGGAAGGAATGATGGAAGGGAGGAAGAAGGAAGTAAAAGAGGGAGGAAGGAAGGAAGGGATGAAGGAAGGGAGGGAGGAAGAAGGAAGGAAGGTAGGAGGGAGGGAGGGAGGGACAAAGGAAGGAAAGAAGGACAGAGGAAGGAAGGAAAGAAAAGAGGGAGGAAGGAAGGAAGGAAGGAAGGAAGGATGGAAAGGAGGGAGGAAGGAAGGATGGAAGGGAGGAAGGAGGAAGAAGGAAGGAAAGGAAAGAGGAAGGAAGGATGGAAGGGAGGAAGAAGGAAGGTAAGGAGAGAGGAAGGAAGGAAGGAAGGATGGATGGAAAGGAGGGGGAAGGAAGGATGGAAAGGAGGGGGGAAGGAAGGATGGAAAGGAGGAAGGAAAGGAAAGAGGAAGGAAGGATGGAAGGGAGGAAGAAGGAAAGTAAGGAGAGAGGAAGGAAGGATGGAAGGGAGGAAGAAGGAAGGAAAGGAGAGAAGAAGGAAGGATGGAAGGGAGGAAGAAGGAAAGAAAAGAGGGAGGAAGGAAGGAAGGAAGAAAGGAAGGTTGGAAAGGAGGGAGGAAGGAAGGATGGAAGGGAGGAAGAAGGAAGGAAAGGAGGGGGGAAGGAAAGATGGAAAGGAGGAAGGAAGGATGGAAGGGAGGAAGAAGGAATGAAAGGAGGGAGGAAGAAGGAAGGAAGGTAGGAGGGAGGGAGGGAGAAAGGAAGGAAAGAAGGACAGAGGAAGGAAGGAAGGAAGGGAGGAAGGACAGAAGGAAGGAAGAAAGGGGGATGGAGGAAGGAAAGAAAGAAGGGAGGAAAAAGAGAGGAAGGAAAGAAAGAGAGAATGAGGGAGGGAGGAAGGACAGACGGAAGGAAAGATAGAAGCAAGGAAAGGAGGGAGGAAGGAAAGAAGGGAGGGAGAAAGGAAAAGAGGAAGGGAGGAAGGAAGGAAAGAAGGAAGGAAGGACAATAAAACTCATCACTGACGCAGATATTGAAATAGTTCCTCACAGTGTTTGCTATAGTTTTGTATCCTGAGCTTTCTGTATCTTTGCTCTCTGAAGGTGTTGCACATGGTGAAGTGAATAATACATCATGTTTCTGTTTCCTCTGCAACACTGAGAGAAGGTCCAACATGAGCTCATCGCTTATGAAATATTGATGTGTGTTTGTGTATTCATCAGCAGGAGGTTGAACACTGTGTGTCTGAGCACAATAAACACGCTTATTACGCCTTTCATTTGTCCTCGAGTCAAGGAAGGAAGGGAGGAAGAAGGAAGGAAAGGAGAGAGGAAGAAGGAAGGAAGGGAGGAAAGGTGGGAGGGAGGGAAGGACGGAGGAAAGAAGGCAGGGAGGAAGAAGGAAGGAAAGGAGGAAGGAAGGAAGGGAGGAAAGCAGAAGGAAGGAAAGGAGGAAGAAAGGAAGAAGGAAGGAAAGGAGGGAGGAAAGAAAGAAAGAAGGGAGGAAGAAAGAAGGAAAGGAAGGAGGGAGGGAGGAAGGAAGGAAAGGAGGGACGAAGGAAGAAGGAAGGAAGGAGGGAAGGAAGGAAGGGAGGAAAGTAGAAGGAAGGAAGGGAGGGAGGAAGAAGGAAGGAAGGGAGGAAAGGAGGGAGGGAAGGACGGAGGAAAGAAGGCAGGAAGGAAGAAGGAAGGAAAGGAGGAAGGAAGGAAGAAGGAAGGAAAGGAGGAAGGAAGGAAGGAGGGAAGGAAGGAACGGAGGAAAGAAGGAAGGAAAGGAGGAAGGAAGGAAGAAGGAAGGAAAGATGGAGGGAAGGAAGGAAGCGAGGAAGAAGGAAGGAAAGGAGGGAGGAAGGAAGGAGGGAAGGAAGAAAGGGAGGAAAGAAGAAGGACGGAAAGGAGGAAGGAAGGAAGAAGGAAGGAAAGGAGGGAGGAAAGAAGGAGGGAAGGAAGGAAGGGAGGAAGAAGGAAGGAAAAGAGGTAGGAAGGAAGAAGGAAGGAAAGGAGGAAGGAAGGAAGGACAGGAGGAAGGAAGGAAGGAAGGGAAGGACGGAAGGAAGGAAGAAGGAAGGAAAGGAGGCAGGAAGGAAGGTAGGAAGAAGGAAAGGAGGAAGGGAGGAAGGAAGGAAGAAGGAAGGAAGGGAGGAAGGAAGAAGGAAGGAAAGGAGGAAGGAAGGAAGGAGGGAAGGAAGGAAGGGAGGAAAGAAGAAGGAAGGAAAGGAGGAAGGAAGGAAAGGAGGGAGGAAAGAAGGAAGGGAGGAAGAAGGAAGGAAAGGAAGGAGGGAAGGAAAGGAGGGAGGAAGGAAGGAAGGAGGGAAGGAAGGAAGGGAGGAAAGAAGAAGGAAGGAAGGGAGGGACGGAAAACGAAGGAAGGGAGGAAAGGAGGGAGGGAAGGACGGAGGAAAGAAGGCAGGAAGGAAGAAGGAAGGAAAGGAGGAAGGAAGGAAGGAAGAAGGAAGGAAAGGAGGAAGGAAGGAAGGAGGGAAGGAAGGAACAGAGGAAAGAAGAAGGAAGGAAAGGAGGAAGGAAGGAAGAAGGAAGGAAAGGAGGGAGGAAAGACGGAGGGAAGGAAGGGAGGAAGAAGGAAGGAAAGGAGGGAGGAAGGAAGAAGGGAAGGAAGAAAGAAAGGGAGGAAAGAAGAAGGACGGAAAGGAGGAAGGAAGGAAGAAGGAAGGAAAGGAGGGAGGAAAGAAGGAGGGAAGGAAGGAAGGGAGGAAGAAGGAAGGAAAGGAGGAAGGAAGGAAGGAAAGGAGGAAGGAAGGAAAGAAGGACGGAAGGAAGGGAGAAGGAAGGAAAGGAGGCAGGAAGGAAGGTAGGAAGAAGGAAAGGAGGAAGGGAGGAAGGAAGGAAGGAAAGAAGAAGGAAGGAAAGGAGGAAGGAAAGAAGGAAGGGAGGAAGAAGGAAGGAAAGGAAGGAAGGAAGGAAAGGAGGGAGGAAGGAAGAAGGGAGGAAGGAGGGAAGGAAGGAAGGGAGGAAAGAAGAAGGAAGGAAGGGTGGGAGGGAGAAGGAAGGAAAGGAGGGAGGGAAGGAGGGAGGGAAGGACGGAGGAAAGAAGGCAGGAAGGAAGAAGGAAGGAAAGGAGGAAGGAAGGAAGAAGGAAGGAAAGGAGGAAGGAAGGAAGGAGGGAAGGAACGGAGGAAAGAAGAAGGAAGGAAAGGAGGAAGGAAGGAAGAAGGAAGGAAAGGAGGGAGGAAAGATGGAGGGAAGGAAAGGAGGAAGATGGAAGGAAGGAGGGAAGGAAGAAAGGGAGGAAAGAAGAAGGAAGGAAAGGAGGAAGGAAGGAAGAAGGAAGGAAGGGAGGGAGGAAAGAAGGAGGGAAGGAAGGAAGGGAGGAAGAAGGAAGGAAAGGAGGGAGGAAGGAAGAAGGAAGAAAAGGAGGAAGGAAGGAAGCAAAGGAGGAAGGAAGGAAGGAAGGACGGAAGGAAGGGAGGAAGGAAGAAGGAAGGAAAGGAGGCAGGAAGGAAGGTAGGGAGAAAGGAAAAGAGGAAGAAGGGGGTGAACACTGTGTATCTGAGCACAATAAACACGTTTATTACGCCTTTAGAACAAAAACAACAACAACACAGGATCATTAATAGAAAAACAACCTGGCAGTTTTCAGCCCTGCAGATATGAAACTCAACATAATTACTTTCAATGTTTACTGAAATGCTTCGATGACTACCAGCGTCTGGGTTGATGCTTCACATTCTTAAACACAGTGAGGCTTCTTCTGTTTACTCCTTTAAAATAACCTGCAATAAAACACACATTATTATTATTATTATTATTATTATAGTTTAAACTTAGTATAAGACGATTATAACAGTGCTTTCATTATGTTATTTAACCCTCCTGTTGTCCTCAAGTCAAGGGAGGAAGGGATGAAGGAAAGGGGGGAGGAAGGGAGGAAGGAGGAAGGAAGGAAAGAAAAGAGGGAGGAAGAGAGGGAGGAAGAAGGAAGGAAAGGAGGAAGGAAGGAAGGAGGAAAGGAGGGAGGAAAGAAGGAGGGAAGGAAGGAAGGGAGGAAGAGGAAGGAAAGGAGGGAGGGAGGAAAGAAGGAAGGAAGGAAGGGAGGTAGAAGGAAGGATGGAAGGGAAGAAGAAGCAAGGAAGGGAAGAAAGGAGGGAGGGAAGGACGGAGGAAAGAAGGCAGGAAGGAAGGGAGGAAAGAAGGAAGGGATGAAGGTAGGGGGGAGGAAAGAAAGAGAGAAGGAAGGAGGGAGGAAGGAAAGGAAGGAAGGAAGAAGGAAAGCAGGAAGGGAGGAAAGAGAGAGGAGGGAAATAAAGAGAGAAGGAGGGAGGAAGGACAGGCGGAAGTAAGGAAGGGATGAAGGAGGGAAGGAAGGAAGGAAGGAAGGAAGGAAGGAAGGAAGGAAGGAAGGAAGGAAGGAAGGAACAGTCAAAACAGACGGGGTCAATTTGACCCGGGAGGACGACATGAAGGTTAAACACATTAATTTCATATTTATTAATTTATTTGGCAGCTTTTTCTTCTCTGATCGAAACCGAAGTTAATAAATCTTTTTGGACAGCCGGCCAGAACAAAAGGAAACGTGTGATTATTCTCGTGCAGCCGCCCCTGAAGATTAAACTCTGCTTTAATTAAACGAACCACTGAACCTCTCTGACTCTGAATGTGTCTCATAAATTTCCCGCTCGTTTCCTGATATAAAAAAAAACCCAACTTTGAGCGTAAAATGTGTCCTTAATGTGGAATTAAGGAACTTTCTGTGCTGCGACAGAAACCTGAACGTTCAGTCCAAAGACGAAGGCTTGGTTCTGTCAGTGGTGGAAGAATTATTCAGATCTTTTAGTATCAATACGACAAAATACTCCATTATAGGTGAAGTCTTGTTTTTAAAATCCTACTTAAAGGAAAGGAGGAAAGGAGGGAGGAAGGAAGAAGGAAGGAGGGAAGGAAGGAAGGAGGGAGGAAGGATGGAAGGAAGGGAAAGACGGGAGGGAGGAAGGAAGGACGAATGAAAGAGGGAAAGAAGGGAGGGAGGGAGAAAGGAAAAGAGGAAGGGAGGAAGGAAGAAGGAAGGAAAGGAGGAAGAAAGAAGGAAAGGAGGGAGAAAGGAAGGAAGGAAGGACGGAGGAAATAAGGAAGGAAAGAAAGAAAGACAGAGGAAAGAAGGAAGGTAGGAGGAAATAAGGAAGGAAGGAGGGAATGAAAGAAGGAGGAAGGGAGGAAAGAGAGAGGAAGGAAGGAAGGAAAGGAGGACAGAGGAAAGAAGGAAGGAAGGAAGGGAAGGAAGGAGGGAAGGAAAGAAAGAAGGAGGAAGGGAGGAAAGAGAGAGGAAGGAAAGAAAAGAGAGAAGGAGGGAGGGAGGACAGATGGGGTCAGTTTGACATGAAGGTTAATGATATGGTTTAAAATAGAAGTGAAACAGAGAAACTTGGTCCATCAGTGGACTTATAATAATAAAAGGAATAATTCCTCCCTGATGTGTTGGGGTTAGGGTCAGGGTCATGGTCAGGGTTAGGGTTAGGGTTAGGGCTAGGGTCCTGGGCTGTGAAGCTTTCAGAGGGTTAGGGTTAAGGTTAGGGCTAGGGTTAGGGTCAGGGTTAGGGGTTAGGGTCAGAGTTAGGGTAAGGGTCCTGGGCTGTGAAGCTTTCAGAGGGTTAGGGGTTAGGGTAAGGGTCCTGGGCTGTGAAGCTTTTTGATGGTTAGGGGTTAGGGTCAGGGTCAGGGTTAGGGGTTAGGGTCAGAGTTAGGGTAAGGGTCCTGGGCTGTGAAGCTTTCAGAGGGTTAGGGGTTAGGGTAAGGGTCCTGGGCTGTGAAGCTTTTTGATGGTCAGGGGTTAGGGTCCTTGGTTGTGAAGCTTTTTGAGGGTTAGGGGTTAGGGTTAGGGTCAGGGTTAGGGGTTAGGGTTCTGGTCTGTGAAGCTTTCAGAGGGTTAGGTTTAGGGTTATGGGTAGGGGTTAGGGGTATGGTTAGGGGTTTGGGTTCTGGGCTGTGAATCTTTTTGAGGGTTAGGGTTAGGGTTAGGGTCAGGGGTAGGGGTTAGGGTTCTGGGCTGTGAAGCTTTTTGAGGGTTAGGGGTTAGGGTTA
Source organism: Scomber scombrus (assembly GCF_963691925.1). NCBI lineage: Eukaryota > Metazoa > Chordata > Actinopteri > Scombriformes > Scombridae > Scomber > Scomber scombrus. The sequence continues at coordinate 23,555 of NW_026910472.1, forward strand.
GGGTCAGGGGTAGGGGTTAGGGTTCTGGGCTGTGAAGCTTTTTGAGGGTTAGGGGTTAGGGGTTAGGGTTCTGGTCTGTGAAGCTTTTTGAGGGTTAGGGGTTAGGGTTCTGGGTAGGGGTTAGGGTTCTGGTCTGTGAAGCTTTCAGAGGGTCAGGGGTTAGGGTTAGGGTCAGGGTTAGGGGTTAGGGTTCTGGTCTGTGAAGCTTTCAGAGGGTCAGGGGTTAGGGTTAGGGTTAGGGTCAGGGGTTAGGGTTCTGGGCTGTGAAGCTTTCAGAGGGTCAGGGGTTAGGGTTAGGGTTCTGGGCTGTGAAGCTTTCAGACTCTGTCAGGTCTAAACAGGTGAGGCTGCTCCGCTAGGAAACCTTCCATAACGAGCTCACCATCAGCATCTCCCGGGAGGATGATGAGGATTTACTACGAGGCTGCTCAGATGTGTGAGAACTCATTAAGACTGAAGCACGTTAATGTGTGGAAGTATATCTGTTAGGATAAAGTGCTGCGATGACCTTTCCCGCTCACAGAAACAGCTGAGCACCAACAATCACTAATCACAATTTATAGCCTCCAAAGATTCAATGAGAGCCAGGCTGATCTATATATTAATATGCAGCTGCAGAGCGTCTGTGAGGAGGAAGCTAACCAATCATATCACAGCTGTGTGATGGACATGTGTTCCTGTTTGCAAGGAAAGTAGAAACGTGTCTGGTTGAAGGAGGTGTTGTTCAGAAGAGAAAAGAAAAGGCACAGTATTTTCGTCTTTCTTTGCAGTATTTTTGTCTCTGTTTGCAGTATTTTTGTCTTTGTTTGCAGTATTTTTGTCTCTGTTTGCAGTATTTTTGTCTTTGTTTGCAGTATTTTCGTCTTTCTTTGCAGTATTTTCGTCTTTCTTTGCAGTATTTTTGTCTTTCTTTGCAGTATTTTTGTCTCTGTTTGCAGTATTTTTGTCTTTGTTTGCAGTATTTTTGTCTCTGTTTGCAGTATTTTTGTCTCTGTTTGCAGTATTTTTGTCTTTGTTTGCAGTATTTTCGTCTTTCTTTGCAGTATTTTTGTCTTTTTTGCAGTATTTTCGTCTTTCTTTGCAGTATTTTCATCTTTCTTTGCAGTATTTTCGTCTTTCTTTGCAGTATTTTTGTCTTTTTTGCAGTATTTTCGTCTTTCTTTGCAGTATTTTTGTCTTTCTTTGCAGTATTTTTGTCTCTGTTTGCAGTATTTTTGTCTCTGTTTGCAGTGTTTTCGTTATTCATAAAACATAAAGACAGTCTGACTGTCTGAGAAAAACTAAACAGAGTTGAAAATCAGCACCTGATTTCTGAAACTGACCTAGATTTCTGTCTGCAACCTGATTTATTTTGTGCATGTAAATACACGGAGTGACCTCAGTCCAGTTTGTTTGCTTTACAGAATGAAAACTAATGAGCTGCATTTAACCACGAATTCAGTTTTACTCAACTGAGAAACACCTCTGTGCAAAACTGGAAAACCTTTGCTTTGAAATGCAAATGAGGTCGTCAATTAGCATAAATCAGCTCGCTCCCTGAGCTATTGTGAAGCTGTGTGTTCAACAAATGAGGTCTGATTTACTTAAGAGTTTCATTCAGGTTGTGATTAATGAGTAAAATGATGATGTTGAAGGTAGCAGTCTCCTGTGATGTCGGCTGGAAAATAGGGGGAAGGGGGGGGGCAGATTAGAAGAAAGCAGTAAAAATCCATTCCTCTCTCCTCCCACCAGCTCGTCTGCATCAGCACACAGCAGGACGAATTCATGCATTTAAAAATCTTAAAGCTTTTTATGATGGGTGAGGTCATATTCCTGCTCCTTTATCTGAGGCTGACGCTCAACTTTAATGCGTTTCAACAGCAGCTTCTTTATCAGCGCCGTGACTCTGCTCGTCCTCGCCGCCGTGAGGTGAAGAATCATTAACCGAAAAAAGCTCTTCATCCCTCGCCGGCTCTCACCTCCGACTGCTCGGAGTGTGTCACGTGACCGGCTGGCAGTGAAATGAGCTGCGTCACGTTCAGTCGAACAGGTGTGTGTTAACATGTCAGGGTCCAGACACACATTTGTTAATTTCTATAAAGCTGCATGTGAGAGATTCAGAACCACAAACCTCTAACTGAACCCTGAAGCAGCCATGAGCTTAGCAGAGCTGCAGATTTAGACTCATGTTGTGTCTCTAATCACATACTTCTGCATACAGAGAGGTTTTACTGTCTCCATGTGGTTTAGTTTAAATTTAAAGGGTTAAAATGTGAAAATAAACGTATGAATAACTTGCATTAATTCTTTTTTTGTGGACCCAGCATCAAATTTCTGCTTTTAATCCATTTTGAAAGAATATATTAGAGGATTATGGCAAAAATGTCTAAGTGGTGTAACCATATTTTTTTGTGTCCATGTGGTTTAGTCAAATTTAAAGGGGATTAAATGTGAAATGTGGATTTTATTAGCTTATTTGTGGATATTTGAGAATTATGGCAAAAAATGTCTAAGTGGTGTAACCATAAAAACTTTGTACCAAATAATTCAACTTGCTTAAAAACTGTAAATTCTCAATAAAACACCATATCAACTAGTTTGGTGTTTTTAAGCAAGTTGAATTATTTGGTACAAACCTTTTTATGGTTACACCACTTAGACATTTTTTGCCATAATCCTCTAATATCCACAAATAAACTGATAAATAAATATACACATTTCATATTTAATCCCCTTTAAATATGACTATACCACATGGACACAAAAAAACGTGGTTACACCATTTGACATTTTCAGGAGCATTCAGTCTTACTTTTGGTAAAAAAAAAAAATTTCTTCCTTCCTTCCATCCTTTCTTTCTTCCTTTCTGTCTTCCTTCCTTCCTTCCTTCTGTCCTTTCTTCTTTCTTCCTTCATTCCTCCCTCCCATCCTTTCTTTCTTCCATCCTTTCTTCCTTCCTTCTGTCCTTCCATCCTTTCTTCCTTCCTTCTGTCCTTACTTCCTTTCTTTCAAAACGTGGTTACACCATTTGACATTTTCAGGAGCATTCAGTCTTACTTTTGGTAAAAAAATTCTTTCTTCCTTCCTTCCATCCTTTCTTCCTTCTGTCCTTCCTTCCTTCCATCCTTTCTTCCTTCCTTCCTTTCTTCTTCCTTCCTTCCTTCTGTCCATCCTTCCATCCTTTCTTCCTTCCTGTTCCTGCCTTTCTTCCTTCCTTCCTTTCTTTCTTCCTTCCTTCTGTCCTTACTTCCTTTCTTTCAAAACGTGGTTACACCATTTGACATTTTCAGGAGCATTCAGTCTTACTTTTGGTAAAAAATGGTGCAAGTGTCATTTCAAATGATATAAAACCAACAAAAATTCTAAATGTACATTTTTAACAAACCCGATGCTGCTTTTAAAACTAGTTTAACTGATTTATGAATCATCTTACCAACCCTTATTTATCTCTGACCCGTGTACTCTTCTGTTAGTACACGTGGTTATTTGAGACTTGAAGGTAAAGAGCTGAGCAGACTTTGGTTCGATGATCCGTGAATATTGAAAAATGCTGCAATGAACGTATTGTGTCCTCTGGAGCGCTGCAAAGCTGTCATGAATAATTAATAACATAACAGAGATATGCACAATGTCTTCCAGTTGCAGCTGCTGACACCAGAACTAAATGTAGAAAAACCCTTTAATTCACTTATTAAACGATCACACATATAAATACGTCTCTGAGCAGTTTTCCTTTAATCCGTTTATCTGCTCGTTGCTGTTTAATGGAAAGTTTCATTCATGGACAAGAAAAACTAACAATAACACAACTAACTCTTCCTTCCTTCCTTCTGTCCTTCCTTCCTTTCTTTCTTCCTTCCATCCTTCCTTACTTTCTTTCTTCCTTCTGTCCTTCCTTTCTTCCTTGTCATTCCTTCCTTCTGTCCTTCCTTCCTTTCTGTCTTCCTTCCTTCCTTCCTTCTTTCTTCCTTCCTTCCTTTCTTTCTTCCTTCCTTTCTTTCTTCCTTCCATCCCCTTCCATCCTTCCTTACTTTCTTTCTTCCTTCTGTCCTTCCTTCCTTCTGTCCTTCCTTCCTTTCTGTCTTCCTTCCTTCCTTCCTTCTGTCCTTCCTTCCTTCCATCCTTTCTGTCTTCCTTCCTTCTTTCTTCCTTCCTTCCTCCCTCCCTCCCATCCTTCCTTCCTTCCTTCTGTCCTTCCTTCCTTCTGTCCTTCCTTCCTTCCATCCTTTCTTTCTTCCTTCTTTCTTCCTTCCTCCCTCCCATCCTTCCTTCCTTCTGTCCTTCCTTCCTTTCTTTCTTCTGTCCTTCCTTCCTTTCTTCCTTCTTTCTTCCATCCTTACTTCCTTCCTTCTGTCCTTCCTTCCTTTCTTCCTTCTGTCCTTCCTTCCATCCTTCCTTTCTTCCTTCCGTCCGTCCTTCCTTTCTTTCTTCCTTCCTTCTGTCCTTCCTTCCTTTCTTTCTTCCTTCCTTCTGTCCTTCCTTCCTTCTGTCCTTCCTTCCATCCTTTCTTTCTTCCTTCCTTTCTTCCTTCTGTCCTTCCTTCCATCCTTCCTTTCTTTCTTCCTTCCTTCCTTTCTTCCATCCTTCCTTTCTTCCTTCTGTCCTTCCTTCCTTTCTTTCTTCCTTCCTTCTGTCCTTCCTTCCATCCTTCCTTCCTTTCTTCCTTCCATCCTTTCTTCCTTTCTTTCTTCTGTCCTTCCTTCCTCCCATCCTTCTGTCCTTCCTTCCATCCTTTCTTTCTTCCTTCCTTCCATCCTTCCTTCTGTCCTTCCATCCTTACTTCCTTTCTTTCTTCCTTCTGTCCTTCCTTCCTTCCTTCCATCCTTTCTTTCCTCCTTCCTTCCTTCGTACCTTCCTTCCATCCTTACTTTCTTCCTTCCTTCTGTCCTTCCTTCCATCCTTTCTTTCTTCCTTCCGTGTCCTTCCTTCCATCCTTCCTTTCTTCCTACTACTAATGTTACATTCTCTACGGTAAACGTACTAAATGGACAGTGAGTATTATTTTGCACAGTTGAAAGACACAAACCTCAGTGCGCTGAGTAACTCTTCCATCCTTCCTTTCTTTCTTCCTTCCTTCCTTCCTTCTGTCCTTCCTTCATTCCATCCTTTCTTTCTTCCTTCCTTCTTTCTTTCTTTCTTCCTTCCTTTCTTCCTTCTGTCCTTCCTTCCATCCATCCTTCCTTCCATCCTTCCTTTCTTTCTTCCTTCCTTCTGTCCTTCCATCCTTTTTCTTCCTTCCTTCCTTCTGTCCTTCCTTCTTTCTTTCTTTCTTTCTTTCTTCCTTCTTCCTTCCTTTCTTTCTTCCTTCCTTCTGTCCTTCCATCCTTTTTCTTCCTTCCTTCCTTCTGTCCTTCCTTCTTTCTTTCTTTCTTCCTTCTGTCCTTCCTTCTTTCTTTCTTCCTTCCTTCCGTCTGTCCTTCCTTCCTTCCATCCTTTCTTCCTTCCTTCCTTCCTTCATTCCATCCTTTCTTCCTTCCCTCCTTTCTTCCTACTACTAATGTTACATTCATTATGGTAAACGTACTAAATGAACGGTTGAAAGACACAAACCTCAGTAGATCAGCTTTCACATTTTTTTGCGGTTGATGACAAAACCTTTAATAAATCAAACCCTAAGAAGTTACAGTGCAGTGCAACCACACGCTGGTCTAAATGGTAAATTATATTAGGAGTAGTCCTTCTCAATGTAAGAAGACAGAACATGTTTAAACATATGAAACGGATCTAACATCAACAGGACACACACAGCAGAGACTCTAACTTGATACTGTTGTAAATGAGGAGGATAATTAAGATGAATACATTTAAATATAACTAGGGCCGGGACTCGATTAAAAAAAATTAATCTAATTAATTAAAGTCGTTGTAATTAATTAATTGAAATGAATCGCATTTTAATCGCATATAAATATTTGACCTGAGAACAGTGAGAAGTCATTTTTTTCACATGGATTTTTAGTATCATTGAATAATGACTTAATACATAATAAGCTTAATAAGCTTAAGCAACACAAATATTGTTTATTTTATTTCAAGTCCAACAGACCAGTGCAATTTTTGCCATTAAGTGTAGCAATAGCATATTTAGAAATATAGTACATTTCAGAAATTAGCTAGCTACCACGCTAGCTTCCATGCTAGCTGCTATATGTTTTGCATTGAGATGATACTTGAGGCTCGATGTGCTGCGGTGATATGTGAATTACTTGTTGCATAGCTTGCACACAACCATGCTCTTATCCACACTCCCATCCACGGTCCAACCAAAGCAGTCTCATTAGCTACTTTCATGTTCACTGTGGTTTGTTGTTGTCTGAACTACGCTAGTTGGTGCTCCAGTATAATCGGTCCGCCTGAAACTCATCCAGTGAGAAACGTTCCGCGGTGCAAAAATAAGTGTGATTAAAATGCGTCAATTTTTTTAACGCGTTAATTATTGTGTAATTAATTAATCTTAATTAACGCGTTAACGTCCCGGCCCTAAATATAATCTAAAGCCCATGAATGTGTCTCCTTACATTTTAGAGAGAGCTTCTTTAAGTGCTGCATACATTATATACAGAATGAGGAAAGGACAGATGTGCAAACTCTATTATCTGCTGTGTTAAACACAATGAAGAATAAAGTCTTATTTTTATGTGTTTTCATGGTTGTTGTTGTTGTTGTGTGTGTGTGTGTGTGTATGTGTGTGTGTGTATGTGTGTGTGTGTGTGTGTGTGTCTCATTATATTAATAACAAATGAGCAGAGTTAGAGAGTGTGATGTTGCTCTTAATTATTGTATAACTCTTTATCTGACATTTAAAATAAAGCCGCGTTGAGTTTGATCTTCACACTGTAAAAAACACACCAAGCTGTTTTAATATGAAAATATAAATATATATAAATATGAAGTAAAACCTAAAAACATTAACGGTCTAACTCTAATCTCTCAACTCATCTCGTCGGTTCCTCCTGTGGACGTAAGTCTTTTTAAAAACATAAACACGTCTTTTCTAATAAATCACATTTTGTATGTGAGACCAATTTTTAAGCTTGCTGATTGGCTGTTTCTTACTGAAATGCACCTGGTGAGTCGTTGTTAACTCCGAGCCTGAAGTTTTTATTTCCAGAGTTTTGTACTTTTAACTTTATTTTTTACTAAAGAAGCAGATATTTTCTAACACATGCATCAGAGTTTCTATGTTCAGTCACATGGAAGAGATCATTTAACGCTGAACTATTCCTATTGAAGTATCAGTAACTAAAAACACTGCAAAGAAAGATAAAAAATACTGCAAACAAATACAGAAATACTGCAAATACATAATACTTTATGTTTTATGAATTTTATAAATACTCAAAAAACAGATTTAGACATTACAGCCATGCTAGCAGCTCGGTTCCAGGGATGCTAACGTCAGCCTGTCCCCTGAGGTCGAGCTGATGTGCAACATCAACGGCAACATCTGGATTTAAAAGAGCCAAACTTTGTCCAGATGAAAATACTAAATAAAATAGTTTCCATCCGCACTTATTGGCCACGTTTGATTTGTGACCCTGTAAAGGGGTCAATCATGTAGCCACGCCCTAATGCATACCCTGCTTTATCGTCAAATATAAAATCAGGGAGGCCAAAATGTCCCAAATGAACATCATACTGCATTGAAGAAGGCTTTAACCCTCCTATTGTCCTCGAGTCAAAGAAGGAAGGGAGGAAGGAAGGGAAGAAGAAGGAAGGAAAGGAGGAAGGAAGGAAGGAAGGAAAGAAAGAGAAGGAGAGAGGGAGGGAGAAAAGACAGATGGAAGGAAGGAAGGGAGGAGGGAGAGAGGATAGAAGGGACGGAGGAAGGGAGGAAAGGAAAGGAAAAAAGGAAGGGAGGAAGGAAAGGAAGGAAGAAGGAAGTAAAGGAGAGAGGAAGGAATGAATGAAGGAAGGAAAGAAAGAGAGAAGGAGGGGTGGAGGGAGGGAGGGAGGGAGGGAGGGAGAAAGGAAAAGAGGAATGGAGGAAGGAAGGAAGGAAGCTAGGGGGAGGAAAGAAAGAGAGAAGGAGGGAGGGAGGAAAGAAGGAAGAGAGGAAGGAAAGGAAGGAAGGAAAGAAGGAGGGAGGGAGAAAGGAAGGGAGGGAGGAAGGAAGGACAGAAGGAAGGGAGGAAATAGAGAGGAAGGAAAGAAAGAGAGAAGGAGGGAGGGAAGAAGGATAGACGGAAGGAAGGGAGAAAAGAAGGAACAGTCAAAACAGACGGGGTCAATTTGACCCGGGAGGACGACAGGAAGGCTTTAAACTAGCGATTGAGACCATAAACACATTTGGAAAACGTTTACTGAGGTTAGAAATCAAGTGAGAAGTTGGTGAATTCTCCATTGACTTGTATAGAGACGGAAGTCCTTTTGACACCAAAACGGTCGCCCCCTGGTGGCCTTTTGATAGAATGCAGTTTTAAGTTACTTCTGCGTTGGCATCATTTCAGAGGACCAGAACTCCCCGCCTGATGTTCAGTCACATTGAGGAGATCATTTAACGCTGAATTTTAAAAAAATATGAAGACAGAAATGATCCTCTCACACTTCACAACTCTCTATATAAAGGTTCATTTTATCACCATCTGTTGTTTCCAGATGATGTTTTTTGTCCCTTTCACCTCGTGCAGCATCCTTTGCCTTCACACCTCTGCTTCTTGTATGTTAAGTGAACATTATTCACAGAATCAACACCCCTAAAATAACATTTAAAAAAAACAACAACACCCAAACAAAAAGTGCGGAGCTCTGAAAACTCTCCTGCACTTCCCTCAGATTTCATACATGGAACTAATGAGCAGCGAGCCACACACACGCTGTAATAACTTTTCTATATCGGGGGTTATTATGAACACAGAAGTGACGTTAATTTTCCCTGCAGGCCTCGTGTTCGGCTTCGGTAAAGAACTGAGCTCATTTGGCTTCGGCACAACAGCAGAGCCCCCATGCTGCTCCGCTAACCATCAAAGGAAAGTCATTTACCTCCTCGGCTCAGCTGTGTCTCCCAGGGATCTATTAGCTTTTAAATTAATGTGGGGCCCTGCTAAAAAAAAACCCATAATAAACATGGTGACGATGGAGTTTCTTCTTTTAGGTGGGTGGGGCGCTGTAAATTAGCTGCAGAGGGAAAATGACGTGACGTTACTGTACTTACAGATTTAACACCAGTTAGATGAAAGAAAACACTTTTTTTGGGGGGGGGGGGGGTGTCCATTGAGGCTGTTCTGGGTCAGATTATCTCCGTATCTATTGACATGTGTTTTAGTGAAATGAATAGTTAATAGTTTTAATAAGATAGTAGTTATGAGGATTTCTTTTTATGATGTAGCAGTGAAGACTGATGGCTCTAATGGTTCTACAATAAACCCCACAGCTCCAGAAAGCTCTGCTCATTTTACCTTTACATTAAATAACATTTAACCACCAAAAAGAGATGAAAAATCTACTAAATAAACCAAAAAAAACACCAACAATTGATTTAAAAAATGACTAAAAGATACAAAAATTGACTAAGAAACCTAAAAACTACCAAAAAGAGACGTTTCCATCATTATTGCTATGTTATATTTTCATGTCTGAGGTAAAATAGGACATGATATTGTGTGATAGGAGATGTTTAGTGGTGTAAAAGCTAAAAAATACCCTCTCTCTGCTCTCTGAAACATGAATCAAGGTTTAACCTTCCTGTTGTCCTCGAGTCAAGGAAGGAAGGAAGGAAAGGAGGGAGGAAAGAAGGGAGGACAGAGGAAATAAGGAAGGAAGGTAGGAGGGAGGGAGGGAGGAAAGAAAGAGGAAAGGAGGGAGGAAGGGAGGAAAGAGAGAAGGAGGGAGGAAGGGAGGAAAGAGAGAAGGAGGGAGGAAGGACAGACTCTCTCTGCTCTCTGAAACATGAATCAAGGTTTAATCACATTTATTGATCAGTCAGATCGACTATTGATGCTTTCTAAACACATCTGTGCTTCAATGTTTGGTAGAGATGCTTTTTATGAGGAGAACAAACTGTGAGGGTAGAATATGAACAGTATGTAATTTTTATGTCCATGTGGTTTATTTTAAATTTAAAGGGTTAAAATGTGAAAATAAACGTATGAATAATTTGCACACATTGTTTTTTTGTGGACCCAGCATCAAATTTCTGCTTTTAATCCATTTAGAGAGAATATATTAGAGGATTATGGCAAAAATGTCTAAGTGGTGTAACCATAAAAACTTTGTACCAAATAATTCAACTTGCTTAAAAACAGTAAATAGTCAATAAAACACCATATCAACTAGTTTGGCATGATCTTACATTATAACTTTATATTAAATAAAGGTAATGGAATACAATTGTTCTAAATATTACATTTACTCTGGTAACCATGGAGATCAGGAAACATTTACATGTTTTAAATGAAGTCATTATTAGTATAAATCCACTTAAATACACTGTAGGTGATAAAATATGTAATATTTATCAGTCTTTTGTGGTTACACCATTTGACATTTTCAGGAGCATTCAGTCTTACTTTTGGTAAAAAAAATGGTGCAAATGATATAAAACCAACAAAAATACTAAATGTACATTTTAACAAACCTGATGCTGCTTTTAAAACTAGTTTAACTGATTTATGAATCGTTCATCTTGTCTTATTCATCACTGACCTGTATGCCTTTTATTTCATTGGGTTTGCAGCCACAGTTGCATAAAGGCTTTGGGAGAACAGTTTAGTTTGTAGGAGACGAGGTTGTGACAGCAGCTATAAGAAGAGCTGCCGGTCTCAATGGTTATAAATAAAGTTTCTTTGGATCTGAGGTCGCTGGAAACTTCAGACAAATTGTGCCTTTCATGCTGGATTATCATCAATGAGATGAGTCGGCATTAAAGTTGCATTGCACTTTACCTCCATGCCTTTCAAGGTGCACTTAAAGTATGAGGAGGCATTAGAGGCTGTGCAGTAAGCTGCAGGGAGGTGAATGTTACGGCGTCTGTCCGGGTCAACTTCTCCCACAGAGAGCTTCCTTTATTAAACTGCTGCCTTCAGAACCGCTCTGCCTCGTCTGCAGAGACGTACAGTATGTTGCAAGCAATTACAGTCAGATCAAAGAAAGACCATTTGATAAATAAATGATGTCAAAGTGAGAAAATTATTGGAGTGAATTTAATAATAAATAAAAATATACACATAAATATAGGCATGGACGTTAAAAACAACTTATTTCTTAAGCTAACGTCTCAAAATACGAGATAAAAGCTATAAACTAGTTTTATTTTAAATTATAAAATACTTTGTTTTAATTTGACAGCTTCTCCGTGTAAGTAACATTAGATATTTGATCAATAAATAAATTACCAATATAACTTTTTATTCTTTTTTTAGTAAAATAAGTGATGGTGATTTCACTTATTCATTTTGTGAAGTAGTTTTTATTTAATTTTATTGCTAGTAAATATGACATTAACTCATATTATCATTAAATTCAACATCAAGGTCTTTTTCACAAACTTTTAAAAGCCCCATGAAATATGTAAAATATGTTTCCCCAGTTTTAAACCTGTTAATTATTAATTTATGTCTTGTTATTTGCCAAATATTTCAAAGTATTTTCCCTCTTTTCTCTTCCTGTGATGACTCATCGTGCACTCGGGTCTGATTCATTCATCTCTGCCTCGTCCGGATCCAGCAGGTGAGGAGGAATAAAGACATTTTATCCATGTCGTGCTTTTCACAGGCGAGATTAAACATAAAACAGATGATACAACAACACACAAGAAATACGTACCTCCCAATACATCACAATACCTCCCAGTACCTCCCGATACCTCCCAGAAGTCCCCAGTACTTCCCAGTTACTCCCAATACCACCCAATGCCTCCCAGTACGACCCAATACCTCCCAATACCACCCAGTACCTCCCAATACATCACAATACTTGCCAGTACTTCTCAGTATTTCCCGATACCTCCAAGTACCACCCAATACCTCCCAATACCACCCAATACCTCCCAGTACCACCCAATACCTCCCAATACCACTCAACCCATCCCAATGCCTCCCAGTACCTCCCAATACCTCCCAGAAGTCCCCAGTACTTCCCAGTACCTCCCAATACATCACAATGCCTCCCAGTACTTCTCAGTATTTCCCAATACCTCCCAATACCTCCCAGCAGTCCCCAGTACCCCCCAGTTCTTCCCAGTACCTCCCAGCAGTCCCCAGCAGTCCCCAGTTCTTCCCAATACCTCCCAGTACTGCCCAGTTCTTCCCAGTACCTCCCAGCAGTCCCCAGTTCTTCCCAGTACCTCCCAGCAGTCCCCAGTACTCCCCAGTTCTTCCCAATACCTCCCAATATGTCCCACTACCTCCCAGTACTAGACGCACGAGCGCTGCTGCTGTTATGTTTAGTATTTTGTGATTTTCAGACAGATGTTTGAACAGCTGTGATGAAACGTTAACGGGACGATTTAACGTCTCCGCTCTCAAAGCAGCGGCGGTTCCTCTGATCTGCCGTTAACGGGCAGTGGACGGCGGCGGCAGGAAGTGGGGGTGGTTAGGGTTAGGGTTGGGGGGGGGGGGGCGCTCCGGGGCGATCACATTTATAAAAACATCTGAGTCGACACAACGCCTGCAGCCTGAAGCTAACACAGACAGACAGTGACAGGCTCACCGGTGGAGAAGCAGGAGTATAATAAAGCAGGAGGGGGAGGGGCGGGGGGGGGGGGGGGCATCCCGGTGCTCCCCCCTCCCCCTCCCTCCTCCTCACCATGTGAAGCAGCACTAATAGGATGAGCCGGTGAATTACTGCACTGTGAAAGACAGTTACAGTTTATCCCTGAGTGAGCAGTTTTCTAATGTGTTTCCGTTCTGCTGCTCAGCTCGCTGGATTAATGTTGAATGAATGTGCCGATGAAATCTGCATGGCCTTTATTTTCAGCCGCAAATGAAAACTGTCGTTGTGAAGCAAACAAAGAGCAGAGGAGAATAATAAAAAAATAAAATAAAATGTTAAAAAAACCAACAAAAAAAAATCAACCTCTGGAGCCTATAACTACGGGGGCTCGGAAGTGACACAGGAAATAAATAAATAAATACATGAGCATGAAACATTAAAAATAAAAAAAGGAAATATAACATTGCCAGGAATAAATAAAAAAGGGCTGTAAATTAAAAAAAATTAAAAATTAAAAAAAATAAAATAAAAGAAAATAAAAGAAATAAAAATTTAAAAAAATACATAAGCATGAAACATTAAAAATAAAAAAAGGAAATATAATATTGCCAGGAATAGATAAAAAAGGGCTGTAAATAAAAAAAGAAAAAAAGAAAAGAAAAGAAATAAAAATAAAAAAAATACATAAGCATGAAACATTAAAAATAAAAAAAGGAAATATAACATTGCCAGGAATAAATAAAAAAGGGCTGTAAATAAATTTAAAAAAAAAATAAATTAAAAAAATACATGAGCTTGAAACTTGAAATATTGCCAGGAATAGATAAAAGTGCTATAAATTAATTGTAAAAATATAAGATTAATAAATACATTAATAGGTAATAAATAGTTTGTTTTTATTTACATATTTATTTCCAAATGTATTTGTTTAAATACGGAAATATTTTTCTTTACTCATTTGATGATTTAAAACAATATTTTAATTTATGTATTTTAATCTAAAACCTGACGTATTGTACTGTAATTAATCAATTAATCAATCAGAATTTACAAAATAAATAAATAAATAAATAAATAAATAAATAAATGCTGTAAATACATTAAAACTGAACCAAAAATCACTTTAAAGCCTTTTCTTTTTTTTTTAATATCATGTTCATGTTTAGTAAAATGTGTTTTTGGCCTCCATATATTGATTTATCCATTCATTTAATTTCTGTGTCATTTTATGTCCTCCATACCTTCTGACACTAGAAATGATGAGGAGGCACTTATAAGACGAAGAGCTCATCGAGTTTAATCGTATTTCTAACGGGGTCATAATCACTTCCACCAAATCATTTCTGCTGTGAAAGTCACATCAATGATTTACAAGTATGCATATAAGCCGAGCACAGTCAATTAAATATTGAGAGGTTACATATAATTAGCACAGCGGTTGGCTCCACAGCTAATTTATTATATATCTGACACAGTAACAACAAAGAAATGTAGATCATGACGAGTAAAAACGCTGCAAACGCTCATAAAGTTACACACTGAAGGATGTTTTTAAGATGCTCGTACACAGAAAAACCAGCAGAAGGAAGGAAAGGAGGGAGGGAGGAAGGAAGGAAGGAAGGAAAGGAGGGAGGGAGGAAGGAAACAAGGAAGGAGGGAGGGAGGAAGGAAAGGAGGGAGGAAGGTAGGAGAGAGGGAGGAAACAAGGAAGGAGGGAGGGAGGGAGAAAGGAAAAGAGGAAGGAAGGAAGGAAAGAAGGAAGGAAGGGAGGAGGGAAGGAAGGAAAGGAAAGCAGGAAGGGAGGGAGGGAAGGAAGGATGGAAGGACGGAGGAAAGAAGGAAGGAAGGAAGGTAGGAGAGAGGGAGGAAACAAGGAAGGAGGGAGGGATGGAGGAAGGAAGGAAAGAAGGAAGGGAGGAAGGAAAGGAAGGAAGGAAGGATGGAAGGAAAGAAGGAGGGAGGGAGGAAGGATGGAAGGACAGACGGAAGGAAGGAAGGAAGGAGGGAGGAAGGAAGGAAGGAGGGAAGAAGGAACAGCCAAAACAGACGGGGTCAATTTGACCCTGGAGGACGACATGAAGGTTAAGTGGACTTATACTAATAATGACTTCATTTAAAACATGTAAATGTTTCCTGATCTCCATGGTTACCAGAGTAAATGTAATATTTAGAACAATTGTATTCCATTACCTTTATTTAATATAAAGTTATAATGTAAGATCATGCCAAACTAGTTGATATGGTGTTTTATTGACAATTTAATGTTTTTAAGCAAGTTGAATTATTTGGTACAAAGTTTTTATGGTTACACCACTTAGACATTTTTGCAATAGTCCTCTAATATATTCTCTCTAAATGGATTAAAAGCAGAAATTTGATGCTGGGTCCACAAAAGAAGAAGGTGTGTAAGTTATTCATACGTTTATTTTCACATTTTAACCCTTTAAATTTAAAATAAACCACATGGATACAATAAAAACCCTTATCGACCCTCTAACAGAATGAGATCTGAGACACAGTAATACTCTCCCAACAGGACTGTGAGGAAACCCACTGAGCTCTCTGGCTGTGATAAAACAAAGTTCAACAACATGAAGTGAAAGCTTTATGTTACTACGATGGATCATCAGTCAAAGTGTTTGTCTCTGTTTGAGAGTGAGTGTCAGAAAATATCATAAATTTAGTTCCTGTGCTGCATCCACTGCCGCTGCTGTATATCCACTCTGTCATGTCTCCGCTGCGGAAAATAAAAACACAACTCGAACGTGTCCACATGGGAACAGGAAGCTCCGCCAGAGTGTGATTCACAGACACATGAGACTTATGATGGATATGGAGGAGAAAAAGTAACAACTCCCAGTCTGAAGATATTTTTACTCACACAAAGAGGAGAGACCAGCTCCACTTCAGAGAGACGGGGGGGGGGGGGGGGGGGGGGGTGAGACGTCCAGCTCAGAGATAATTGAGTTTTTGAGACGACCTTAACGACAGAAGCTCTCAACTCTATCAGTTCAACCTAAAGTGTCATCAGTGAGGAATGCGATCTGTCTGTGGTTCCAGAGCCGTCCGGAGTTGACCCTCTATCTCTATCTCAGCTGGGACCGATTTTAAAAGGATCAGAGTTTCCATTCAATGCTGATCCTTTATTTACTGTGTTGGATCCACCTCAGCCTGCTGCAGCTGAGCAAAACACACATCCACTGGACTCTGGCATCAAAAGGGGGATACTGTATCGCATAGTATCGCATAGTATCGTATTGTGTTGTCCATCCATCTTCTTTCCACTTATCCGGGGTCGGGTCGCGGGGGCAGCAGCCTTAGCAGGGAAACCCAGACTTCCCTCTCCCCAGTCACTTCGTCCAGCCCTTCCCGGGGGATCCCGAGGCGTTCCCAGGACACCTCACCAGGGAGTCGTCAGGGAGGCATCCTAACTAACCCGAGCCACCACTAATGCCCGAGCCACCTCATCTGGCTCCTCTCAACGCGGCGGAGGAGCAGCGGGTCTACTCCGAGCTCCTCCCGGATGACCGAGCTTCTCACCCTATCTCTAAGGGAGAGCCCGGCCACCCTACGGAGGAAGCTCATTTCGGCCGCTTGTACCCGCGATGTCGTTCTTTCGGTCACTACCCAACGCTCATGACCGTAGGTGAGGGTAGGAACGAAGATCGAGTGGTAAATCGAGAGCTTTGCCTTTCGCCTCAGCTCCATCTTCACCACGACGGATCGTATTGTATCGTATCGTATTGTGTTGTATCGTATTGTGTTGTATCGTATCGTGTTGTATCGTATTGTGTTGTATCGTATTGTGTTGTATCGTATTATATCGTATCGTATTGTGTTGTATCGTATAATATTATATCGTATCGTGTTGTATCGTATCGTATTGTGTTGTATCGTATTGTGTTGTATCGTATCGTGTTGTATCGTATCGTATTGTGTTGTATCGTATCGTATTATATCGTATCATATTATATCGTATCGTATCGTGTTGTATCGTATTATATCGTATTGTGTTGTATCGTATAATATCGTATCGTATTGTATCGTATCGTATTATATCTCATCGTATCGTGTTGTATCGTATCGTGTTGTATCGTATTGTATCGTATTATATCGTATCGTATTGTATCGCATCGTATCGTGTTGTATCGTATCGTGTTGTATCGTATTATATCGTATTGTGTTGTATCGTATAATATCGTATCGTATTATATCGTATCGTATTGTATCGCATCGTATCGTGTTGTATCGTATCGCGTTGTATCGTATTGTATTATATCGTATCGTATTGTATTCTTCAACACTTCACGTTACATTAATGTAATTATTAGTGTGAATGTGTGCGTGTGTGTGTGACTATGAGTGTGTGTGTGTGTATATACAGTATATGTCTGTGAATGTGTGTGTGTGTGTGTGTGTGTGTGTGTGTATGTGTGTGTGACTATGAGTGTGTGTGTGTATATACAGTATATGTCTGTGAATGTGTGTGTGTGTGTGTGTGTGTATGTGTGTGTGTGTGTGTTGGTATGTATTATGGAGCGCTCTGATTGGTCGATGAGGCTGTAAAGCTGCTGTATAAACTCAGCTCTTCTCTGGATCAACTCTCTTACATTAGTGATCACATCAGGTCTCCACTGCCCTCAGTGTGATGTTTACCTCTGGCCTGAGTGTCTTTGTCAGATGTGAGATATCGATTCGGTTGCAGTGAAGGTTTTTTTTTTAATGTAGTGTCAGTTTGAGCAGAGGGGAAGTCTCAGAGCTCAGGAGTGTGAAGCCCAAAAACACAAAGACACACAGAGAGAGATGTTAGTCCAAAGAAAAGCAGCAACCTGAAGTTTCTAACAATACTGCAGTTATGTTAGTCACACACACACATACTGACACACACACACACACACACACACAGGTGAGGAGGAGCAGAGTGGGTGACATGAAGAGTCTATGGCTGTGTTCGAAACGGCATACTACACACTACATACTACATACTACACACTACATACTACACACTACATGCTACACACTAAACGACCAGATAGTAAGCAGACCGTTTACACTGTAGAAAACTACACGATAACCCACAATGCATTTCGTCCCTAACAGACCCAATGAGACAAATGGACGAGGAGAAGATGAAGGTCCATTTTTTTATCCAAAGAACACCATGATGTTTCTATGCTCTCCATTGACACACACACACACACACACACACACACACACACACGTACACACACACACACAAACTCTGCCGACCAGAATCGAACCGCCAACCTTCTGACTAATGGACGACCTCAGCTGCCCAACACGCTCAGACACGGCAGAGAGCCCTGACAGAAGGAAAGAGGAGAGCAAGAGGAGAGAAAGTGTTTTTGTTCTTACATTGGAAAAAGAGGTCAGGCCTCGGTGGTGGAGGGAACAGAGCGGACGCACTGATCCATTCACTGTAGGTTATTATTACCTCCTGCCTCTACGCCTCAGGCTGATTTGCATTATTGAAGGTAGCCAATTCCAAGAGTTGCCAAGGTCTTGTGCTGCTTAAAATTACACATCCTCATGAATATTAACCCTGTGAGAGTCCCCAGCTTCACACCTGCAAAGCGCCGAGTGACTCAAGACCACATCCTGTAGCTAACGTCTGACACCGACACCGCGAGCCTCGCATAAAGGCATCGTCTGCTCTACAGCGAAGGTACGGGGCAATGGCGATGTGTGTGTCCATGTGGTTTATTTTAAATTTAAAGGGTTAAAATGTGAAAATAAACGTATGAATAATTTGCACACCTTCTTTTTTTGTGGACCCAGCATCAAATTTCTGCTTTTAATCCATTTAGAGAGAATATATTAGAGGATTATGGCAAAAATGTCTAAGTGGTGTAACCATAAAAACTTTCTACCAAATAATTCAACTTGCTTAAAAACAGTAAATTGTCAATAAAACACCATATCAACTAGTTTGGCATGATCTTACATTATAACTTTATATTAAATAAAGGTAATGGAATACAATTGTTCTAAATATTACATTTACTCTGGTTACCATGGAGATCAGGAAACATTTACATGTTTTAAATGAAGTCATTATTAGTATAAGTCCACTTAACCCTCGTATCGTCCTCCCGGGTCAAATTGACCCTGTCTGTTTTGGCTGTTCCTTCTTTCCTCCCTTCCTTCCTTTCTTCCGTCTGTCTTTCCTCCCTCCTTCCTTCTGTCGTTCCTTCCTCCTTCTCTTTTTTCCTTCCTCTCTTTCCTCCCTTCCTTCCTCCATCCCCCTTTCTTCCTTCCTTCCTTCTGTCCTTCCTTCCTCCCTCCCTCCTTCCTTCCTCCCACCTTCTCTCTTTTTTCCTCCCCCCTACCTTCCTCCCTTCCTTCTTTCCTTCCTTCCTCCCTCCCTTCCTCTTTTCCTCCCCCCCCCCCCCCCCTAGTTTTTCAGTTTGTTTGTTTTATTTCAGTTTAGTTTTAATGAGTTTAACAAGTGATGAAGTAGGAGGAAAGCCTTGATGAGGAAAGGTTTTGCTGTGTTTCTGACTGTGAGCTTTACGTTAGCTGTCTCCTGCTTCTCTGTGAGAGCTTCCAAGCTGGACTTTCACATTAGTGGGATTTTTATCCTTTTAGCTTTTATCCCACAAATGTTCCCATCACTCTTCATCATCATCATCATCATCATCATCACCATCACCATCATCATCACTCTTCATCATCACACTGCAAAGTCGCAGTCTAAATATTCCCATATTGGGCTGTGTGATGTTTTCTTCTTCTTGTGTGTTATTCGGCAGCAGCCCTTTAACTCAACAAGTCAAACTGAACAGGACTCAGTAAAAATCA
>NW_026910473.1:0-1000 GCF_963691925.1 Scomber scombrus
CTGGCCGGTGGCACAAACACCTTTATCTGACCCGTGAACAAGGCCGTAGCCAGGATTTTTCAAATACCGAGGTCAAAAATAAGACCTCAACTTCTATGCAAGTGCAGTATAATCCATGATGTATTTATGTCGCTTTCCTGCTGTGCATTTCTCAGTCATGGTCATTCTTGTGGTCCAGTTCTTTCTTATCATTTCCAATTTTGCAACTTAAATCAACTCTTATTTCAGTATTCTACAACTTCTATGGTTGCATATTTAAAAACTATAACTGCAATATATTATTTTCTTTGTTTGTTCTTAAAATGTGGAATGGAGCACGACCTGCTGGGGAAAGCGGGGAAAAGGGCTCGTCCAATGAATGAACAGTTTGCAAAATCGGGTGAATTCCAATTCACAAATGTAGTCATGAACATATTTCTGGAGATTTTCAAGTCGCAGTTCACATCTACTGCAGTGAATATGTTTCTGGAAGTGAGCACTATATAACTGCTACTTAAAAATCTCCAGTAATATGCTTGCTGTATATATTTGTGAATTTGTGACGAATCTGCTGACGGAAGCGCAACACAAGCTGGAGCTGTTTTGTAAGGAAACCAGTTCAATTGGAAACAAGTTGGGACATAACCCGTTGGATTTCAAACCCTCACTCCGCGGCTGGCTATAGCCGACTAAAAGCATTCAAATGGATGTTTCTTTGTCTCATAAAGCTTAGTTTGGCTTTATAAAGTAAGACAGAGAGATGCTTTGCTTTGTGTGTGAGTTCTGTTTCCTTATTGATCAATAATAATAACTTTGCATTCACTCTTCAGATCAATCAGTGTCTGAGCTTTATTTCCTGTGTCTGTGTCCATCATATTAATAACTTCCACTCTATTAGATGAGAAGTAGACTAGTAGTACATGATGAGGTCATTATGGCAGCTGGATAAAAAGGTAATGGTGCTTTATTTCTCACTCATACAGTTACACAGTGAGATTCAGTGTTTGGATTTAACCCATTT
>NW_026910474.1:0-2500 GCF_963691925.1 Scomber scombrus
AGTTGTATGAAATGAGTTAAAGCGGTTATAAACAAGAGAAAACACGGCTCTCCCTCTCACACAGACTCATATATTATCACTAATGTAGGAGAAAAAAAAGTTGGACATTTTCCGACATTATAAAGTCACAAATTTACGAGAAAAAGAAGTCGGATATTTTCCAACA
Organism: Scomber scombrus; assembly: GCF_963691925.1. Classification (NCBI taxonomy): domain Eukaryota; kingdom Metazoa; phylum Chordata; class Actinopteri; order Scombriformes; family Scombridae; genus Scomber; species Scomber scombrus. Next base: position 167 of record NW_026910474.1, read on the forward strand.
TTATAAAGTCGCAATTTTACGGAAAAAAAAAAGTTTGATATTTTCCGATATTATAAAGTCGCAAATTTACGAGAAAAAAAAGTTTGATTTTTCCGACATTGTAAATATGCAAATTTACTAGAAAAACAAGGAGAAGATTTTCCAACATTATAAAGTCGCAAATATACCAGAAAAAAAAGTTTTATGTTTTCCGATCTTATAAAGTCGCAAATTTACGAGAAAAAAAAGTCGGACATTTTCGCACATTATAATGTCGCAAATTTATGAGAAAAAAAGTCGGACATTTTCCAACATTATAAAGTCGCAAATTTACGAGAAAAAAAAGTCGATCATTTTCCAACATTATAAAGTCGCAAATTTATGAGGAAAAAAAAGTTTTATGTTTTCCGATCTTAGAAAGTCGCAAATTTACGAGAAAAAAAAGTCGGACATTTTCGCACATTATAATGTCGCAAATTTACGAGAAAAAAAGTCGGACATTTTCCAACATTATAAAGTCGCAAATTTACGAGAAAAAAAAGTCGATCATTTTCCAACATTATAAAGTCGCAAATTTATGAGGAAAAAAAAGTTTTATGTTTTCCGATCTTATAAAGTCGCAAATTTACGAGAAAAAAAAGTTGGACATTTTCCGACATTATAAAGACGCAAATTTACGAAAAAAAAGTTTGATATTTTCCGATATGATAAAGTCACAAATTTACGAGAAAAAAAAAGATTGATATTTTCCGATATTATAAAGTCGCAATTTTACGGAAAAAAAAAGTTTGATTTTTCCGACATTGTAAATATGCAAATTTACTAGAAAAACAAGGAGAAGATTTTCCAACATTATAAAGTCGCAAATATACCAGAAAAAAAAGTTTTATGTTTTCCGATCTTATAAAGTCGCAAATTTACGAGAAAAAAAAGTCGGACATTTTCGCACATTATAATGTCGCAAATTTATGAGAAAAAAAGTCGGACATTTTCCAACATTATAAAGTCGCAAATTTACGAGAAAAAAAAGTCGATCATTTTCCAACATTATAAAGTCGCAAATTTATGAGGAAAAAAAAGTTTTATGTTTTCCGATCTTATAAAGTCGCAAATTTACGAGAAAAAAAAGTCGGACATTTTCGCACATTATAATGTCGCAAATTTACGAGAAAAAAAGTCGGACATTTTCCAACATTATAAAGTCGCAAATTTACGAGAAAAAAAAGTCGATCATTTTCCAACATTATAAAGTCGCAAATTTATGAGGAAAAAAAAGTTTTATGTTTTCCGATCTTATAAAGTCGCAAATTTACGAGAAAAAAAAGTCGGACATTTTCGCACATTATAATGTCGCAAATTTACGAGAAAAAAAGTCGGACATTTTCCAACATTATAAAGTCGCAAATTTACGAGAAAAAAAAGTCGATCATTTTCCAACATTATAAAGTCGCAAATTTATGAGGAAAAAAGTCGGACATTTTCCTACATCATAAAGTTGCAAATTTACGAGAAAAAAAAGTTCGATTTTTCCGACATTATGAAGTTACAAATTTACGAGAGACATTTTGTGACTCAGCAGGTGTTGAGGTTTGTTGCAGCTTGTTCACCTGAAAGTATTAACTCCTCCTCTCCCACCTCCTCTTCCTCCTCTCCCTCCTCCTCCTCCTCACAGAGCGTTGGTGTGAGCGTTATGGGGACCTTCGTGGGGAGCTGCTGTGTGTTGAGCTGGAGAAGGAGCGGCAGGGTTTGGGTCTCAGCCTGGCGGGGAACAGAGATCGCTCCCGGCTCAGCATCTTCGTGGTCGGTCTCAATCCGGGGGGGTCGGCCGCTCGGGACGGACGCATCCAGGTCGGAGACGAGCTGCTGGAGGTGATTACATCATCATTACGTCATGTGATCTTAAGATCTTGGTACTGAATTTGTAGTCCCACACACTGCAGCTCCCAATGCAGGTACACGATGCAGGAACTCTACCTGCATTGGGAGCTGCGGTCTGCTGTTACACATTTAATTATTTGGTCCAACAGCTGCTTTCTTATTACAGATGTGCACATTTAATACATCATTTTCTTTTCATAATTGTGTATTTAGCCAATCAGGGAGTCAGAAGCCATAAATTCAAATTATTTTTCATAAGTGTATCAAACTAATTAAAGAGTCCAACAAACATATTTAGATAAATAAATAGATCAAGTTTAATTTAAATGATACTGATCCATTAAAATCCTCCATCCTTCCTTCCTTCCTTCTTTCCTCTGTCCTTCCTTTCCTTCCTTTCCCTCCTCCCTTCCTTCTTTCCTTTCCTCACTTCCTTCCTCCCTCCCTCCTTTCTTCCTTCCTTCCCTCCTTCCTTCC
>NW_026910474.1:5000-7500 GCF_963691925.1 Scomber scombrus
CAGCAGTGAGCTTCCGTAGATTTAACCTTTGTGTCGTCCTCCCGGGTCAAATTGACCCCGTCTGTTTTGACTGTTCCTTCCTTCCTCCCTCCCTCCTTCTCTCTTTCTTTCCTTCCTCTCTCTTTCCTCCCTTCATTGTTTCCTTCCTTATTCCCCCTTTCTTCCTTCCTTACGTCCTCCCTCCCTTCCTTCCTTCTCTCCTTCCTTCCCTCCTTCTCTCCCTCCTTCCTTCCTCCCTCCTTTCCTTCCTCCCTCCCTCACTCCCTCCTTTCCTTCCTTCTTCCTCCCTTCCTTCCTTCCTTCCTCCCTTCCTTCCTCCCTCCCTCCCTTCCTTCCTTCTTCCTCCCTTCCTTCGTTGACTAGAGGACAACAGGAGGGTTAAGGTTCATCCACGCTGAGAACAATAAATATAAAAATATAGTTTTAAATATGGTTCTAATTCATGTGGATGGAGGAGTTCTCACCACAACGCTAGAGGAGAATGATATCATTGGATTCAGAGCGATTTGATGAACAATAAAACCTTCCTCTGACCGATATATTTATTTATTGTAATGCAGCTTTGCTCCTCTGAACTGAACTGAAATCATCCCAAAAGTAAATATATTTCTTTAGAGAGGTTTGTCTCTCTTTATTATACAAAGATGCTGGAACTTTGTTCTCAGGCGGGTCCTCTGGTCCTCTGAAATGAGGCCAACGTTGAAGTAACTTAAAACTGCATTCTATCAAAAGGCCACCAGGGGGCGACCGTTTTGGTGTCAAAAGGACTTCCGTCTCTATACAAGTCAATGGAGAATTCACCAACTTCTCACTTGATTTCTAACCTCAGTAAACGTTTTCAAAATGTGTTTATGGTCTCAATCGCTAGTTTAAAGCCTTCTTCAATGCAGTATGATGTTCATTTGGGACATTTTGGCCTCCCTGATTTTATATGTGACGATAAAGCAGGGTATGCATTAGGGCGTGGCTACGTGGTGATTGACAGGTTGATTGGTTCACAGGTTCAGGAGGGCGCCTCATGCTCCTCCTGATGCCCATATAAGTAGAATCCATGTTTTTATTTACCCCAGCATGCACCTGAATGTTCAAGATGGCGCTGCTCAGATCCGATACTATTGGCCTCCGAGCAGCAGTCCACAAACCAATGGGTGACGTCACGGATGTTACGTCCATTTCTTATATACAGTCTATGTTTGTTCTCTATTATAATGTAAAAACAACAGAGTTAGTGGATGTTTGTAAGCAAATGTGTTCTCATACTGTGTCTCTGCTGCAGCTCAGTTTGGTCTGTAAATACTGAAACATCACAGCAGCTAGTGTCTGAAATACCTCTGATCAACAAACTGAATCAGCACCTCTGAACTCTGCTGCTTTTCTTTTGCTTTCTCTATACAACATACAGCAGCAGTAACAGCTTATCAATAATCAGCTGCAGACACATCTGGAACCAGCAGCTGTTTACAGGATGTTATCAATTTCAGATAGTTATAGTTCTAGTTATCATTCTCAGTGTGGACGGACCTTAACTAACATATGATGAAGATGTCGCTCCATCATATTCGTCGAGCCGGATTTTGGACTTTATCAGAATAAATGAATAAATCTTAACAGCATCTTTTTTCCTGTCTGACAGATTAACAACCAGGTGCTTTACGGACGGAGTCACCAGAACGCTTCGGCCATCATTAAGAGCGCCGCCTCCAAGGTGAAACTCATCCTGCTCAGGTAGGACTGCAATGCATGCTGGGAAACTTTTACTAAAAAGCAGCGGCCAGATTAAAACGCTTTTATTGATGATCCGATCAGACTGAAACTGATTCTGTGAGAGGAGTCAGAAAATATTCATCTTGGTTCAGAGGAAGCTGACAGGAAGGTGATGAGGATGATGTCAGAGGTATGAATGATGAAGGTAGGCGATGCAGCAGGTTAAACTGTGATGATGAAGGTAGAAAAAGTGTGTTTATATCTCTGAAAACTTCTCATTCATCCACCGACTCTGACTTCAATCCTCCATGTGGTTTAGTTTAAATTTAAAGGGTTAAAATGATAAACTAAACGTATGAATAACTTCACACATTCTTTTTTTATGGACCCAGCATCCAAATTTCTGCTTTTAATCCATTTAGAGAGAATATATTAGAGGATTATGGCAAAAATGTCTAAGTGGTGTAACCAATCAGGAACCTGTTTTCTTCCTCCTTTCTTTCTTTCCTTATTTCTGTCTTTCTTCTGTAGTCTCTAATTATTTTTCTAAGTATTTCGTTGTTCAAAAAATGTTGAAGTTCCAAAAAGATTCAATCAAAAATCACCAGGAGTCGTCCAGCTGAATGTAGTTAGAGTTTTACCCCGGGATTTCCACCGGGTCCGTCAGCGGCACCTTACAGCTGCGCCACAGTTTAGCTCCGTCCTCTGCCCAGCGTCAACTCACACCGGGAGCGTTACAGCAGCGGAGCGGTGCCTTGCGAGCCAGCAGTATTCCCGCGAGACCGCGAGATCCCGC
>NW_026910475.1:2500-12500 GCF_963691925.1 Scomber scombrus
CTTCCTCCCTTCCTTCTTTCCCTCCTTCCTTCCTTCCTTATTTCCTCTGTCCTTCCTTCCTTTCCTCCCTTCCTTCCTCCCTCCTTTCCTTCCTTCCCTTCCCTCCCCCTCCTTCCTCCCTCCTTTCCTTCTTTCTTTCTTCCTCCCTTCCTTCCTTCCTTCCTTCCCTCCCTTCCTTCTTTCTTCCTTCCTCCCTTCCTTCCTTCCTTTCCTCCCCTGCTGGAGGAAAAAATCAGTTATTATGAAGCTTTTCACAGAGCTACAGTGGGTGCAAGCTGAATATCAATCAACTGATCGTCACACAGGAAGAAACGGACAGTTATTAAGAGGAAATATGTGCAGATATTTGGTTATAAATTACCAGTAAAACCAACAGAGATGATAAACAGTGTCAGACGTGTTTAATATTCAGCTATTTCATCATATTTAATGATCTTTTAACAAAAAATCACTCAAGCTTGTTTTTCTCTAATTATGAGTATTAAATAAAGCCCGACTGATAATGGATTTTTCAGGCCGATACCGATATTAAGGAGTAAAAAAATTCCAATATCGATATATCAACCAATCATTTTGTAGCCTATATAAAGTATAAATACATAAACATAGATTATTTTTATTGTAATGATCCCTTAAAAACAATGTTGACAATGAAACCTAATGAAGGAATGAAATTTTACCATGTGATAATAAACGTTATGATATAAAATAAAATGCTCTGAAACAGTCAACTACACTGGGAATTTAATAATTATAAATAACTAGACTAAATATAACTAAATAACAAAGAATATAACAAAAAAAAGTATTAAAGTTGAATTAAGAAAAAGGATCAAATGTACTTTAAATGCTCCCTATATGACTTTTACTAAATATCGGCACATATCAGACAACATATAGGCTACAGATTGGCTGATGATATCGGATGCCCAATATATCGGTCTGGCTCTATTATTAAGAAACTGTTTTTTTATTACCCGTCATAACCCTCTCGTGTTTTACTTGTTATTGCTTGTTTAAAATTCACAGAAAACGCCGACCTATGCTGTTTTGTTGTCACATAAAAAGGTGAAACACTGCAGGGAATTCCATAGTTTCCATTTAAAGCCATTTATATATATATATTTACTATGCTATTATATATATATATATATTTATTTATATATTTATATATACTGTATTACTGTACACACGGCTATCTGCAGTGAGTCTATGTGGCAGCACTGACCCATATCTGTCCATTAAAGATCGTTCTCAGAGGAGGAGTTTCCCTGGGCTCGTCACTCTGGATTAGCCTCTTCCTCGCTGCAGCGCACACACACACAGGCACACACACACACACACACACGCACACACACACACACACACACACACACACACACACACACACACACACACACACACACACACACACACACACACACACACAGGACAATAACACTGGAAGCAGCTCTGGAGACAGTCAAGCTGCACAAAGAGCTGTGTCATTAAATTCAGAAAGTCACCGGTGTCATCCACCTATTCCTCCTCCACACACACACACACACACACACACACATGTCACAGACCTGCACCCTCACACGGTGCATTCGATGCCTTTATTGTAAGGGTGTTATTTGTGCTTGTTTGTGAGGCAGATGTTACAGGAAGCAGAGGATTCGTTTTCAGGTGACAGATAACTGAAGTCTTTAATTTTACTTTGGCGCTCTATAAGGCTTCATGTTCAATATCTACAACAACCCCAGCCTGAACTGACAAGAAGTAACAAACAAAAGTCACATCTACTTGAGTCTCCTTCAACTCCACCCGCTGAGGAAGACTTCATGTCTTACATGATCAAAAGCTCCAGAGCAGCCTCCTGCGTGGAGCGTGAGGTGAGGCTGTTTTGTCAGCTGCTGTTTCCAACGTTAACGTTAAGGTCAAAGTCACTTAATGTTTCCTTCAGGATGAAAGTAACTCATCATTTTAACACATTAAATACCAGCACCATGATCAGGTTGAAGGGGCAATGGGCTGAATCACACAGGCCAAAAACAGCTGACTATATGTGGTGTTATAGCATAGACATTATATAAAATGGACGTAACATCCGTGACGTCACCCATTGGTTTGTGGACTGCTGCTCGGAAGCTGATAGTTTCGGATCTGAGCAGCGCCATCTTGAAAATTTCCGGTGCATGCTGGGAAAAAACCCCCACGGATTCTACTTATATGGGCATCAGGAGGAGCATGAGGCGCCCTCCTGAACCTGTGAACCAATCAACCTGTCAATCACGGCGTAGCCACGCCCCTAATGCATACCCTGCTTTATCGTCACATATAAAATCAGGGAGGCCAAAATGTCCCAAATGAACATCATACTGCATTGAAGAAGGCTTTAAACTAGCGATTGAGACCATAAACACATTTTGAAAACGTTTACTGAGGTTAGAAATCAAGTGAGAAGTTGGTGAATTCTCCATTGACTTGTATAGAGACGGAAGTCCTTTTGACACCAAAACGGTCGCCCCCTGGTGGCCTTTTGATAGAATGCAGTTTTAACTTACTTCCGCGTTGGCATCATTTCAGAGGACCAGAACTCCCCGCCTGCTTGGATTTCCTTGTCGAAACCTTGTGCCTACATTACCCACAGTGCAACTCAAACCACCACCAGCTTGGACAGAGATGCAGGTGTGTAGCGGCTAACGTAACCTAGCGCTGTTAGCCTCCAACAGAGATGATGTCTGCTAACCTCACTACTTTCTAACTCCACATCTCTTTTTTCTTCTTCTTCACTTTTTCAAACTTCACGTCTTCAGGAGGCAGTTTTATCAGATTCCCCACACAGCTCCCTCCGGAGACACACAAAGGCTTTACACGACTTAAACATATGCAGAAGTGCTGCGCTGGTCCAGTAAACATACTTTGATGTGTAAAAAAAAATCCTTTAAAGTGCTCAGAGGAACAGAAATGTACAGTTTCATGACATCTTGGGGGGAAAATCTCATCTGCTGCAGCTCACTGGGTGATGTGATAGAAAGCTCGAAAACAGCTTCTGAGTGTTGAGTTTGTTTTAGTAACTGATCCGAACTCGCTCCTTTCAACCTGTTTTTCTTATAATAATGACTGAATGTCATTTACCCAAATTCCCCAAAGTCAGCTCTTTGATATGTTTTATCTTTTATGTCCGCTGTGATATAAATATCACTGCTGCACTGTTGCTAAGATGACTTTTACTGATGCCTAATAACATTTAATCTAATTGCTCTGTGCAGGTTATTAATGTTTATGGCTTTAATTTGTTGTGCTTGTGGGTTTTTACACGTAGGAATGTTTGGTTTGTGGTTGATTAATGAATCATTTGAAGAAGTAAATTGACCCCGTCTGTTTTGACTGTTCCTTCTTTCCTCCCTTCCTTCCTTCCTCCCTTCTGTCTGTCGTTCTTCCCTCCCTCCTTCTTTCCTCCATTCCTTCCTTCCTCCCTTCTGTCTGTCCTTCTTCCCTCCCTCCTTCTCTCTTTCTTTCCTTCCATCTTTCCTTCATCCGTCCCCCTTTCTTCCTTCCTTCTGTCCTTCCTTCCTCCCTCCCTCCTTCTTTCCCTTTCCTTTCCTTCCTCCTTCTCTCTTTCCTTCCTTCCTTCCTCTTTTCTTTTCTCCCTCCCTCCCTCCTTCCTTCTTTCCTCCCTCCCTTCCTTCCTCCCTCCTTTCCTCCCTTCCTTCTTTTCCTTCTCTCTTTCCTTCCTTCCTTCCTTCTTTCCTTCCTCCATCCCCCTTTCTTTCTTCCTTCTGTCCTTCCTTCCTCCCTCCCTCCTTCTTTCCTTCCTTCCTTCCTTCCTTCATTCCTTCCTCCTTTTCTTTCCTTCCTCCCTTCCTCTTTTCTTTTTCTCCCTCCCTCCTACCTTCCTTCCTTCTTTCCTCCCTCCCTCCCTCCTACCTTCCTTCCTTCACTCCCAGTAAATGTGCTGACAAACTACTCTTTCATTTTTATATACGCATCATCTTGTGCAGAAAAAGAGAGCGGTTGATTGAAGCTTGATGATGACTGTGCCACCTGATTCACGCTGATGTGCCTCAGGGTGATTTTATCAAGCATCGTCATGTGGAGCGGATCAGACTCTTTTTTTTAAAAACTGCATCTGTTTGCTGCTTTTTGCTGCTCGTTGAATATGACTCATCATCAGAAATGTGTCACCTGTGAGCCGGGACTCAGTCAGCTGCAGGTTTTCATGTGAATTCTTTAAAATGGATTCAGGCACTCAACAGTTCCCCTTTTTTTCTGAAGCAAGAACTGAGGGGTCTGCAAAAAGGGCCAGTATAAAAGTAAGATAAATAAGGAGTTTTAAACTTTAAATCATGCAAATATATTCCCATAGAGCCCCAGAATATAAATATAGAGCTTGAAATATGCACAATACGTCCACTTTAATACTTGACTGAGACATAATTCAAAATGTCTTCTTTAAGAGGGTGCAAATCATGCTTTTACACTCTGTCATTTTTATTCCATTATAATGTCAGATAATAATTAAATATGGAGCTTAAGGTCCAAAATGTGAGGTTTGGGAAGTCTAAATTCAGGACTTCAGTCTTAACATTTGCACATTTACCTCTATTTCCAACGTGTGATGACGTCAGATCGAACTGCATAAAGGGCCAGCATAAGATAAAAAAGGTTTATTGAAATGTAAATCAGACAAAGACATTTCCAGGAGAGCCCCAGAATAAAAATACAGAGCTGGAAAAGTGCAGAATGTCACTTTTAACAGAGCAAAGAAACAAAGGCTGCTCTGAACGAAGGTTAATACTGCTCCACAGCTACATGTAATACCAGGAGGGGGGAGAAAAAAAAAAAAAAAAAAAGGCCATACTTAAGATTTTCATAGCTCACATTCCAGACCGTTCAATTTCAAAAGTGTTACAGATACGCGAGTTTGTGAGCGATCCTGTGAACTTCCAGCTCGGCATGTTAATCAGCTCAGGGGCTATTCTGAGGCTGTTAATTCACCACAGCCAGGCACATGAATCAACTCTGACAAATGATCAAATGAGACCTTATTTTAATCTACTCTTAATTCTTTTTCAATTACTATCATCAGCGGCCCACACTACTACCTCATATTCAATTACCGTATAATCTCAATGCCGTAATCACTGGTTAGCCAACGCGTCTTTTGTTGTGCCGGTGGAGGACTGAAGAACAGAGAATTTAAATTAGAGCCGTGGAAGCTATATCTAATGATGAATCTGTCTGACTTCACTTTTCATAAAGACTGGTGGAGAAATGAGCAATGATGAAGTCACGAGAAAGCTCCATCTCCTCTCGCACTGAGCTGGGATCAGCACTTCCCTTTTTTTCTCTGATAATTTGCAGGAACCAGCAAGCAGCAGGTGATTGCTCTGAATGAAAAGGCATTTATCAACATTGTGAAGTCCTTATTTTGCTGTTTTTTTGGGCTCTTTTTACATTGTAGAGAGTAATCGTTTAATCTCTTCTCCCTCAAAACGTTTTCTGAGGTTTTAAATGAATTAATGAATGTTTTAATTCAAATGAAATTCAACAATTTGAAACAATACCGACAATATCCGGTAACTTAACCCTCCCGTTGTCCTCGAGTCAAGGAAGGAAGGGAGGAAGAAGGAAGGAAGGGAGGGAGGGAAGGAGGAAGGAAGGATGGAAGGGAGGAAGAAGGAAGGAAAGGAAGGAAGGGAGGAAGGGAGGAAGGGAGGAAGAAGGAAGAAAAGGGAGGGAGGGAGGGAGGAAGGAAGGACGGGAGGAAGAAGGAAGGAAAGGAGGGACAAAGGAAGGGAAGGAAGGAAAGGAGGAGGGAGGAAGGAAGGAAGGACAGAAGCAAGGAAGAAAGGGGGATGGGGAAGGAAAGAAAGAGATAAGGAGGGAGGGAGGAAGGGAGGAAGGAAAGAAGGAGCGAGGGAGGAAGGAAGGACAGAAGCAAGGAAGAAAGGGGGATGGAGGAAGGAAAAAAAGAGATGAGGAGGGATGGAGGATGGAAAGAAGGAAGGGAGGAAAGAGAGAGGAAGGAAAGAAAGAGAGAAGGAGGGAGTGAGGAAGGAAGGGAGGAAAGAAGGAACAGTCAATACAGACGGGGTCAATTTGACCCGGGAGGACGACAGGAAGGTTAATGTAATATATCATCTGTTTTGCTTGTTTGTTTTGGGTGTTTTTTGCCTGGTAACATGAAAAAGTCAAAATGTATCTTCATCACTTTAAGATTAAGGATCCAAATCTCATCAAACACCCTGAAAAACAATCACTTAATTGATCCCACGCAGTAGTAGTGAGTGTAGAGTCTGATATTTTATTCCTCTTGTGCCACGGAGCTCCATTTATTTGGCTCCGACTATTAAAAACACATCAATAAGCCGCACTGTTGCACTGGGTGACACACACACACACACACAATCACACACACACCGCTCTACTCCCAGAAATATTAAACTGGTCCCCAACACAAATGCTCCATTTTGTCATGTTCCAGGAAATGATTTAACCTTTTTTATCTCCACATATGAAAGTGAAGGAGCACCCAAAAAAAAAAAGTCATTATAAATCTTTCAGTGTTATCTTTCTAATCTCCTTCGAAGCGCTCTCTCTCTCTCTACTTGACATGTGATACACTTGTCTCAGCGCTTCCTCTCATTCCTTCATCCGTCCCCCTTTCTTTCTTCCTTCTGTCCTTCCTTCCTTCCTCCCTCCTTCTTTCCTTCCTCCTTTCTTCCTTCTCTCTTTCCTTCCTCCCTTCCTCTTTTCTTTTCTCCCTCACTCCTTCCTCCCTCCTTTCCTCCCTTCCTTCTTTTCTTTCCTCCCTTCCTTCCTCCCTCCCTCCTTTCCTTCCTTCTTCCTCCCTCCTTTTCTTCCTTCTTCCTCCCTTCCATCCTCCCTTCCTTGACTCGAGGACAACAGGAGGGTTAAACACCTTCCTTCCTTCCTTCCGTCTGTCCTTTTTCCGTCCCTCCTTCTCTCTTTCTTTCCTTCCTTCTTTCCTTCATCCGCCCCCCTTTCTTCCTTCCTTCTCTCCTTCCTTCCTCCCTCCCTCCTTCTTTCCTTCCTTTCCTTCCTCCATTCCTCTTTTTCTCCCTCCTCCTTCCTTCCTCCCTCCCTTCCTTCCTCCCTCCTTTCCTTCCTTCTTCCTCCCTCATTTCCTTCCTTCTTCCTCCCTTCCATCCTTCCTTCCTTGACTCGAGGACAACAGGAGGGTTAAACACTGTGAGAAATCAACCACTTCCAGCTTATATCTACTGGAAATCTGCTCAGAGGGAGTCACCGCTCATCTCCTGCATCCTCCTCCTTCTCCTCTCATCCATTTTCCCAGAGTCAGCCAAACTGAGAACAGCTAAAAGTCTTTTTTACCGTGTGTGTGTGTGTGTGTGTGTGTGTGTGTGTGTGTGTGTGTGTGTGTGTGTGTGTGTGTGTGTGTTATTAATGGTCTCAGTAATGAGCCCTGCTTATCTGCATACAGATGAACAGCAGTGTCTCCGCCTGATAGATGAACACATAAACAGGGTTTTAGAACGATGCGACCAACTCAATAACACACTTGTATCTGCGTCTGTCATCCTCTCTCTCTTTCTCTCTCTCCCTCTCTTTCTCTCGCTCTCTCTGTACATTCATCACTGGTTCCGTCTGTATCTTAAAGAGAATTAATAACAGAACAAATCCCCACATACATACTTAATATATGCAGAGACACACTCCTCACACTGCCAGGATAAGTGGCTTAAAAGTTCTCAGAAAGGGACTAATTCTGTTATAAAGTTACTTTTAAATTAACTTGCTTTAATTTTTCTGTATTATATCAAAAACATGACATGGCTGAAGCATTTATAGACTGTGTTTGTTAAATGTTTATACATCTATTTATGTTTGTTGGCTTTTTTAAAGGGGGCATCTCATGCTTTTGGTGATTTAATTGCATTTATACAGTGTTATATTATCAGAAGTCTATGATAAACATTGTCTAAGTTGCAAAACTTGAGGTGGTCAGATGTTAAGGTGCAAACTTCAAGACAAACACTCCCATCAAACTGATGTCAGATTGTTTGCACATGCCCATAAAAGGCCGTCCACTGGTTGCTAAGGTTGTTGCTAAGGGTTGTTTCTGTTGGCCATTCGCATATTTCACGTCAGATTTTGTCACAAACATGTGCAGATTTATTTAAGACAGAATATTGAGTAAAAAATTAGAAAAAGAAGAAAAATCCTACTGCTGTCATCTTTTTCGAGTCCTCCTTAAACTGACCAATCAGAACAGAGCAGGCCTTAAAGAGACAGGAGCTAAAACAGCCTGTTTTCAGACAGAGGCTGAACCGACGGTCTGCATAAAGGAGCAGTAGAAGATAAATAAGGAGGTTTTTTTTTTAAACTGAAAATTATGCAAAGATATTCAAGTAGAGCCTCGGAGTAAAAATACAGATGTGGAAATGTGCATTATACTTCTTCTTTAACGTTAAAGTGCAGAAATGAATAATGAATAAATCTACAGTAGTAACAGAGTAAATCAAGCTCTCTTCATGAAACTCAATACAAACCCAGCTGTGGTTTTTCTTCTCCTACATGACTCAGACACTCTCAGCTGTGAAAGCCACACTGCACAGATTGATGATGATGATGATGATGATGATAATGATGATGATGATGGTGGTGACGAGTGTAGCGGTGAGGATTATGCGAGGTGCAAAGCAGTAAAGTGCGCCCCTAGATTAATAATTAACAGCCTCTTTTCTCTATTTTTACCAGAGTGGAGGTGAGAGGTGCAGCTAATGTTTAAACTTTCAACAAAGAACAAAGAACAAGGGACGAGGGCTCGTCTTGTCGAACGACCAAATATTGGAGCATACAAAAAAGAGGAGGAGGAAGAGGAAGAGCGGCTGTCCACGAACCATGATTTTGCAATAACACCCAAACAAATGTGATGTTTTTCTGTCAACCAGGAGGGCAGAAGGTGGAGGGGGAATGGGAGGAGTTGCAGAGGAGGAGAATCTGAATTTATCGACAATCAAGAGGAAGCAGGGAGAGCGAGGAGGGAGGAGGTGGGTGGGTGAGAGAGGCTGAATGTGGAAAATGAGGCAGCAGATGTGGTGCAGCCGAGAGAAAACTGCCAGAGGAGAAAAGGAGTGGAAGGAGGTGACGAAGACGAGAAATCTCAGCTATAGTTGATGAGGAGGAAAAAGGGGGAGCGGGGCGGGGCGGCTGAAGTTGTGGACAGTGGAGCAGAAGAAGAAGAAAATGAGAGATTGGACAAGGCGGAAAAGGCAGAGAAAAGGAGGAGGGAGGGATGAGAAAAAAGTGAAAGGAGGGAAGTAAAAGAGGTGGGAAAGGAGAAGAGGGAACAGGAGGACTTAATTATGTAGATAAATGTGATGTGGATGAATCAGCGGAGTAAAAAAACATAGTTCAGTACGATTTCAGTACAGCAGAGAAGAAAAGAAAAGGTTTGAAAACTTGTCTCAATGGCCAAAACTATTACACAATAATTTTAGTTCTGATGCAGCAAAAACTGACATCAGCTAAAATAAACCTGATAAATGCAGATTGGACATTAAACGCACCACCAAAGACACAGGACAGTAAACGCATCACCGAAGAGACAGGACAGCAAACGCATCACCAAAGAGACAGGACAGCGAACGCATCACCAAAGAGACAGGACAGTAAACGCCTCACCAAAAAGACAGGACAGTAAACGCATCACCAAAGAGACAGGACAGTAAACGCATCACCAAAGAGACAGGACAGTAAACGCATCACCGAAGAGACAGGACAGCAAACGCATCACTGAAGAGACAGGACAGTAAACGCATCACCAAAGAGACAGGACAGTAAACGCATCACCAAAGAGACAGGACAGTAAACGCCTCACCAAAGAGACAGGACAGCGAACGCATCACCAAAGAGACAGGACAGTAAACGCATCACCAAACAGAAAGGACAGTGAAGGCATCACCAAAGAGACAGGACAGTAAACGCACCACCAAAGAGACAGGACAGTAAACGCATCACCGAAGAG
>NW_026910476.1:0-2500 GCF_963691925.1 Scomber scombrus
ATGCATTACTGAAATATAATGAAGCTGTATTCAACTTATGTGCTTAGATGATTAATAAAGGAAGTGTCTCTTTTTATTTTTGGCTAATGCTGTGGTGGAAATGAGTGAAGAGATTCTGGATGTGTTCAACAGATGTGTTTGTTGCTCACTAGTAATCATACATTACGTACAGCATGGGGTTTTAAAGTGTTACAAATAACACAGGTTTTTGGGAGACATATCCAATGTAGTCAGCCCACAGCTGGTAAACTACTGACAGTTACAAACAATTTAGTGACAATGAAATACACTAGATCAGCCTCACTTCAGTTTGTAAGCCTGTGTGTATTTGCATTCCCTCCAAAACACTTTTTAAAAACCAAATAATCACCTAATTGATTTCATATTGGCTGAGCTACTCCACAAATTCAGTAAAATATCATATCTGTGAAGAAAGAACATTTACATCAAAGTGTGGAATTGTAAGACTAAATGTAAAATATTGATTAGTGACCATAAAATCTATGAACATATGCAAAACACACGCTATCTGTAGTAATTATGATGGTGTCACAAAAGTTTATGGGAAAAAAAATACAAGAAAAAATATATAAATGAATGTTTTGTCTTATATTTGATAGTAATGTACAGTGGAGGCTGTTTGTATGCTGGTCACATGACTGTTTACTGTACATCAGTGTTTACAGAGCTAGAGGAGATCAAGCATGTTATGTTATGAGGGTAGTGTGCTAAGCAGCTCATATCTCATCTCACTGTGGATGTTCCTGTGGTGGCACTAAGACTTTGATCCGGGTCAGGTCTCCAGGGGACAACAGATTATGAGAGACCTGGCAGAGTGTCTGGCATGTGATCTGCACAACCTACGTCACTATTGTCCGTACTGCAGTGACTCACTTCCTGTTTGGCGGCGTTGCTTCTCCCTTGGCCTCCACTATGGACCCCACGTGGACTTATGCACTTCTACACAACTCTGACTCATGAGGAGAAGCCTTGACCTCTGACCCCTGGGAGGATGCCCACCTGATGGCCTCTGTCAGGACAGTGTAAACAACAGGCCTGGTGACGATGATTTTATCTTCAGGACAGGAGCTTTCTGCCCCCTCAGCAGCTGTGAGCTTTTATTCTTACCGCACATTCTTATCTTTATGAGACTTTTCACAATACAGCTCCCTGGTCTGCAATGTAGCTCTTATTTATGACACTATGCATGTGTGGGTGTGAATATATGACTGTGTATAACACTATCCACCTGATATGACTAAGACAGCTGAAGCCTCATATAAACTTCACATCTACTTTTACCTAATTTTTTACACAGAAGGAGGACTGTGGATTTAGTCCTCCATCACTTCCATTGTAAGTGCATTATGAAGAGATCTTCTAATGGTCAGTATGAACAGGAGGAATGATTACAGCAAGAAAAACAGAACAGGTTTATATATTCATTTGGTTTCCTTTATCCCTTACATACTGTTCATATTCTACACCCTTACAGTATGTTCCGGGTCAGTTTTTTGACCCCGTCTAAGAATCTCCTCATAAAAATTATCTATACCACATTTTGAGCCACAGATGTGTTTAGAAAGCATCAATAGTGGATCTGACTGATCAATAAATGTGTGATTAAATGATTCATGTTTCAGAGAGCAGAGAGAGTGTATTTTTAAGCTTTTACATCACTCATTTATGTAGAAAAAACAGCTACTATCACACAATATCATCATGTCCTATTTGACCTAAGACATGAAAATATAACATAGCAATAATGATGTAAATGTATTTAATGTAAAGTGAAAATGACAAGAACTTTATGGAACTGTGGGGTTTATTGTATAACCATTAGAGCCATCAGTCTTCACTGCTACATCATAAAAATAATTATTAAAACTATTAACTATTCATTTAACATAAACACATGTCAATAGATAGTACGGCTCAAATTTGAGCCTCAATGTACAAACATTTGTAGCATCAATACAAAAGTATAAAATTTTAAAATATTTTAATTTTCGGGCATTTTGGGCCACTTTAGGAAAAGTCATCACATTTTAGGGTTTTGGGGTGTTTTCACAGCTGTCACATGTCAAAACGGGTCAAATTTGACCTGAACAGTATGTAAGAGTAAAGTTATGAGCTTTAATACAAATAAATAGACTAATAACTTAAAATGCAAAAAATCTAAAGTTTAGCTTGTCTGAGAACTGTTGGGAACTATGTCCTGACACATATGTAGCTGTGAACATTCTTAGCTGTTGTTACTTTAATCTCTGTGTTTGCAGTATCGACTCCCCATGGAGGCCCCTGATTGCATATCCTTACTGTGTGTCACATTATATGGGTTTCTTTACAGTACAGAACATGTTTCTGGTTGACATGTGGCTCTCTTTTGAAAGCACGAGGACATTCTTTCACTGGATGGATTTGGTGCCTCAGAGGCACAGCAGTGCAGCACCCAACATTCATAGAGCCACAGATAGAATGTAATCTACCATGGCTCATA
>NW_026910476.1:5000-7500 GCF_963691925.1 Scomber scombrus
ACAGGACAACGCTGTTAGAGGTAATGGATGATGTGTGTGTGTGTGTGTGTGTGTGTGTGTGTGTGTGTGTGTGTGTGTGTGTGTGTGTGTGTTTCCTTGTAACGATCATTTGATCAGACAGGTTTATTACAGCCGGCTAATTCTATTAACCGTGCTCCACTGCACGCACACACACACACACACACACACACACACACACACACACACACAGCTGACTGTACTGTAGTTTAGTTCTTCAAGAGATCTGCTCACTGAATTTTATTTCTACCACAACTTCATTATATTTTATTTTATTACACACACACACACACACACACACACACACACACACACACACACACACACACACACACACACACACACACACAGGATGAGGCAGTTTAATGTGTGTGTGCTGCTGTTACACACAAACATCATGAACAGACACACACAGACAGTGACCTGAGGAGGAGTGTGTGAGCACTTCCTGTCTCCCTGAGGAGGCGTTGGCTGTAACCTGGAGGGAAACTCAGGTTCTCTGTGATGTGAAGAACTGCATCTATATTTTTATTTTTCATCATCAGTGTTTAAAACAGGAAACTGAAACTGATCCTCCTCAAACCGGATTCTACTTTCCTTCATTTAATGTCTGAAGTACATTTACTGTAGTACAGTTTGAGGTACTTGTACTTTACTGTAGTACAAAGGGTATGGAGTCAAAGGGTATGGGATCAAAGGTTATGGGGTCAAAGGGACTGGAGTCAAAGGGTATGGGATCAAAGGGACTGGAATCAAAGGGTAAGGGGTCAAAGGGACTGGAGTCAAAGGGTATGGGATCAAAGGGTATGGGGTCAAAGGGACTGGAGTCAAAGGGTAAGGGGTCAAAGGGACTGGAGTCAAAGGGTATGGGATCAAAGGGTATGGGATCAAAGGGACTGGAGTCAAAGGGTAAGGGGTCAAAGGGACTGGAGTCAAAGGGTATGGGATCAAAGGGTATGGGGTCAAAGGGACTGGAGTCAAAGGGTATGGGGTCAAAGGGTATGTAGTCAAAGGGTATGTAGTCAAAGGGACTGGAGTCAAAGGGACTAGAGTCAAAGGGTAAGGGATCAAAGCGTATGGAGTCAAAGGGTATGGGATCAAAGGGACTGGAGTCAAAGGGTAAGGGGTCAAAGGGACTGGAGTCAAAGGGTATGGGATCAAAGGGTATGGGGTCAAAGGGTATGTAGTCAAAGGGTATGTAGTCAAAGGGACTGGAGTCAAAGGGACTAGAGTCAAAGGGTAAGGGATCAAAGGGACTGGAGTCAAAGGGTAAGGGGTCAAAGGGACTGGAGTCAAAGGGTAAGGGGTCAAAGGGACTGGAGTCAAAGGGTATGGGATCAAAGGGTATGGGGTCAAAGGGACTGGAGTCAAAGGGTATGGGATCAAAGGGTATGGGATCAAAGGGTATGGGGTCAAAGGGTAAGGGGTCAAAGGGACTGGAGTCAAAGGGTATGGGATCAAAGGGTATGGAGTCAAAGGGTATGGGATCAAAGGGACTGGAGTCAAAGGGTAAGGGGTCAAAGGGACTGGAGTCAAAGGGTAAGGGGTCAAAGGGACTGGAGTCAAAGGGTATGGGATCAAAGGGTATGGGGTCAAAGGGACTGGAGTCAAAGGGTAAGGGATCAAAGCGTATGGAGTCAAAGGGTATGGGATCAAAGGGACTGGAGTCAAAGGGTATGGGGTCAAAGGGTATGGGGTCAAAGGGTAAGGGGTCAAAGGGACTGGAGTCAAAGGGTAAGGGATCAAAGCGTATGGAGTCAAAGGGTATGGGATCAAAGGGACTGGAGTCAAAGGGTAAGGGGTCAAAGGGACTGGAGTCAAAGGGTAAGGGATCAAAGCGTATGGAGTCAAAGGGTATGGGATCAAAGGGACTGGAGTCAAAGGGTAAGGGGTCAAAGGGACTGGAGTCAAAGGGTATGGGATCAAAGGGTATGGGGTCAAAGGGACTGGAGTCAAAGGGTATGGGGTCAAAGGGTATGTAGTCAAAGGGTATGTAGTCAAAGGGACTGGAGTCAAAGGGACTAGAGTCAAAGGGTCTGGGGTCAAAGGGACTGGAGTCAAAGGGACTGGGGTCAAAGGGACTGGAGTCAAAGGGACTGGGGTCAAAGGGACTGGAGTCAAAGGGTATGTAGTCAAAGGGACTGGAGTCAAAGGGACTGGGGTCAAAGGGACTGGAGTCAAAGGGTCTGGGGTCAAAGGGTCTGGAGTCAAAGGGTATGGAGTCAAAGGGACTGGGGTCAAAGGGTATGGGATCAAAGGGTCTGGAGTCAAAGGGTATGGAGTCAAAGGGTATGTAGTCAAAGGGTATGGGGTCAAAGGGACTGGAGTCAAAGGGTATGGGGTCAAAGGGACTGGAGTCAAAGGGTAAGGGGTCAAAGGGACTGGAGTCAAAGGGTATGGGATCAAAGGGTATGGGGTCAAAGGGACTGGAGTCAAAGGGTATGGGATCAAAGGGTATGGGGTCAAAGGGACTGGAGTCAAA
>NW_026910476.1:15000-20000 GCF_963691925.1 Scomber scombrus
GAATAGATTTCAACTTGAGGAACTTTAAATTGAATGATTGATCTATAGATTAATGTTATTGATCCATGACTGTACATGTGCAATAACAACAAAGACATTTTATTATATTTTACCTTTAAAACAACAGACACATGTGATGATGATGAAGGTGGGAGAAGTTTACTGAAGCTGAAGGTTGGTAAGATATTTGATCTGTTTAAAACTAAAACTAACATTTAATATAAAGCTGTATGAACAGAACCAGCTACTGTATAAATAACCTGTTTACAGCTGTTTATAATGTAGACTCTGTTTATTATACACTTATTGTTTCTATATGTTCACTCATAATATCTTTATGTTTAATAACTGTATCTTTGTTCCTCTTGTTGTCCTTGTGTATCTTTCTGTAGATTGTTGTTGTGTGTGTAAACAAACAAATGAATGAATAAATAAATGAGCGGGAAACCCAGAGAGACGAGCAGTAAAGAGTGTCTGACCTGTTAGCTGTTTGTCTCCAGCTGCTGGAGCCACGCGAATATACGGAGTGGTGAGCTGAGTGACGATTATAGCAGCTGTTCATCCAGGAAGGCATGCAGAGAGACAGGTGGAGAGAGAGACAGGTGGAGCGAGAGAGAGACAGGTGGAGAGAGAGACAGGTGGAGAGAGAGAGAGAGAGACAGGTGGAGAGAGAGAGACAGGTGGAGAGAGAGAGAGAGAGAGGTGGAGAGAGAGAGGTGGAGAGAGAGAGAGAGAGACAGGTGGAGAGAGAGAGAGAGAGACAGAGAGACAGGTGGAGAGAGAGAGAGAGAGAGAGACAGGTGGAGAGAGAGAGAGACAGGTGGAGAGAGAGAGACAGAGAGACAGGTGGAGAGAGAGACAGGTGGAGAGAGAGAGAGACAGGTGGAGAGAGAGACAGGTGGAGAGAGAGAGAGACAGGTTGAAGCAGTTTGTAGTGAAGCAGAAATATTAGTCTCATGCATCTTTCTGCTCTCCTGATGTTCGTTATCAGCCTGTAACGACTCTCAGCATCATTTTCATGAACTGACTTTAATTATCTTTATTTAATGCTTAATTATCTTTAATTTAATGCATAATTATCTTTATTTAATGCATAATTATCTTTATTTAATGCATAATGAACTAGTCAGACTTTAGAGAGCGTTTAATGTACAGGTGATGAAACAGGAGAGCAGAGAGTTGTTCAGTTCAACAGGAAGTAGACCTGAAAGAGAAGCCCGTTAATCAGCCAATCAATCATCAATCATCAATCATTAATCAGCCAATCAATCACCAATCATCAATCATCAATCATTAATCATTAATCAACAATCAATCACCAATCATTAATCATCAATAATCAATCAATCATCAATCATTAATCATTAATCATTAGTAATCAAAGAAGCAGAGAGAGCAGCAGCTTAGACAACAGTCAGCTCCAACAATAACTGCTGGTAACACGTCTGATCAATACATCTGATATATATTTATATGTATGTATATAATATGTATATATTTATGTGTGTATGTAATACGAATTTTCGGTGCATCCCTCATATACATATATATGAGGGATGCACCCTCATGCAAATTCGGCCACCGAAAATCTTCGGCTGAAAATGGCCCAAAAGTGCATTTTCGGTAAATAAACAGGTAAATAAAGAGATCAGCTGCTCTGATGCATCTGTGTCAGACGTTAAAGTGTAGTTCACTCTGAGAGTCTGTCAGCACACTAGCACTGAGACTATTCTGATCATCTGCACTTCAACGCGACTGTAGTTGATCCGCGTTATAAAGATCATTACTTGGATCATGTGGGATTAAAGCAGCGCGCACGAGAAATGATCCGGGCCGCGATGGATGCGGAGAACCCGGTTGGAGACGGAGAAGCGCACAGCACAGGAGAAGGTGTGTGTGTGTGTGTGTGTGTGTGTGTGTGACTATAAATGCAGCGCGTCCTTATAGCTCTGTGTTGCTGCTTATTAGACCGATACCAATCGCACCCTTACAGGGAGTCCTCTCACTCGCTCCTCTCCAGCAGAGTAGGACCCACATAGGACCCAGATAGGACCCAGATAGGATCCAGATAGGACCCAGATAGGACCCAGATAGGATCCAGATAGGACCCAGATAGGACCCAGATAGGATCCAGATAGGACCCAGATAGGACCCAGATAGGACCCAGATAGGATCCAGATAGGACCCAGATAGGATCCAGATAGGATCCAGATAGGACCCAGATAGGATCCAGATAGGACCCAGATAGGACCCAGATAGGACCCAGATAGGACCCAGATAGGACCCAGATAGGATCCAGATAGGACCCAGATAGGACCCAGATAGGACCCACATAGGACCCAGATAGGACCCAGATAGGATCCAGATAGGATCCAGATAGGACCCAGATAGGATCCAGATAGGACCCAGATAGGATCCAGATAGGATCCAGATAGGACCCAGATAGGATCCAGATAGGACCCAGATAGGACCCAGATAGGACCCAGATAGGACCCACATAGGACCCAGATAGGACCCAGATAGGATCCAGATAGGACCCAGATAGGACCCAGATAGGATCCAGATAGGACCCAGATAGGACCCAGATAGGACCCAGATAGGATCCAGATAGGACCCAGATAGGACCCAGATAGGATCCAGATAGGACCCAGATAGGACCCAGATAGGATCCAGATAGGACCCAGATAGGACCCAGATAGGACCCAGATAGGACCCACATAGGACCCAGATAGGACCCAGATAGGATCCAGATAGGACCCAGATAGGATCCAGATAGGACCCAGATAAGACCCAGATAGGACCCACATAGGACCCAGATAGGACCCAGATAGGACCCAGATAGGATCCAGATAGGACCCAGATAGGATCCAGATAGGACCCAGATAAGACCCAGATAGGACCCACTTAGGACCCAGATAGGACCCAGATAGGACCCAGATAAGACCCAGATAGGACCCAGATAGGACCCAGATAGGACCCAGATCAGACCCAGATAGGACCCAGATAGGATCCAGATAGGACCCAGATAGGACCCAGATAGGATCCAGATAGGACCCAGATAGGATCCAGATAGGACCCAGATAGGATCCAGATAGGACCCAGATAGGACCCAGATAGGACCCAGATAGGATCCAGATAGGATCCAGATAGGATCCAGATAGGATCCAGATAGGATCCAGATAGGACCCAGATAGGATCCAGATAGGACCCAGATAGGATCCAGATAGGATCCAGATAGGATCCAGATAGGACCCAGATAGGATCCAGATAGGACCCAGATAGGATCCAGATAGGACCCAGACAGGATCCAGATAGGACCCAGATAGGATCCAGATAGGATCCAGATAGGACCCAGACAGGATCCAGATAGGATCCAGATAGGATCCAGATAGGACCCAGATAGGACCCGGATAGGACCCACCGGACTCTGACGGTGACGTCACAGAGGCGACTCGCCGAAAGCATAACAGAGAAAACAACGAGGAGGTAAACCTTCTGTTTGTGTGTTCGTGTACATGGCGGTGGACGCTAGGAACTTGTTAGCCACGGTTAGCCGCGGTTAGCCACGGTTAGCCACGGTTAGCCACGGTTAGCAATGGTTAGGCACGGTTATCCACGGTTAGCCCTGGTTAGCCGTGGTTAGCCGCGGTTAGCCATGGTTAGCAATGGTTAGCCACGGTTAGAGACCCACGAGTCTAGCGTGTTGTTGTTAAACGTCATCAAGCGCCGATAAACGTCCCATGCTGCGTTCATGCAGGCTCGGAAATGCTGAAGCCTACAGAACAAACATCGGTTATAAAAACCCGATACGATACTTCCTGATATTACATTTTTAAGTGAATATCGGCCAATAATATCGGACATCCCGAATTTATATATATAAAAATAGATGTGTGTTTAACGTGTTTTCATAAACATGTTTAGAGCATATACGTCGGTTTAAAGCCATTTGACTTTAATATATTCCTACTGTGTATGAAGTATTATTATAATATGAACACTAATACTCCATGTGTTCTGAATGTGTCATGTTCATACACATGTATGTGTTGTTTATATAGTTATATTAATATATACAGACATATATGTTCTGATATTAATTTAATATGATCATAACTTATATGAGCTATTTAATAAAGATATGACCGTTCATGTTATTCACTCTGTGTGTGTGTGTCTGTGTGTGTGTGTGTGTGTGTGTGTCTGTGTGTGTGTGTGTGTGTGTGTGTGTGTGTGTGTCTGTGTGTGTGTCTGTATGTGTGTGTCTGTATGTGTGTGTGTGTGTGTCTGTGTGTCTGTGTGTCTGTGTGTGTGTGTGTGTGTGTGACACACTCAGCTCTGCTCACTGTCAGCACAGCAAGGCATCGTGGGTAATCTAACCCTCCCAGGAGATCTGGTTGGCTGCTGCAGCGTGACTGACAGATGCCGAGGGACGAACCGAGCCAATCAGCATCTGATGTCGTTAGGCTCCAGAACAGTACACCAATAAAAGAGTGTGTGTGTGTGTGTGTGTGTGTGTGATAACAGTGTTTTAGCTTGTTTAGCTCTGATGCTAAACGGCTCTCTGGACACTCATAGAGTTGCAGTCATTAGCCTGGTGTTAGCGTAGTGTTAGCGTAGCATCCAGTGTGACGAGCCATCTGTGGGCCATTATGTGCTAACCATTAGCCTAGCGCTCCAACAGCTAGCTGCCATCTGTGTCTCATTATAAACAATGAACTGGCTGCTGCTGCTAATCAAGCATTCCAGTCCAGATGTCAAGCTACAGCTAACAATGCTAACGGCTAACATTCCTTTATCATAGTAAACACTGCTGTTTTCTTACCTTTAGTGGCCACACGGACACAGTCGATCTTTGTTTCCTGTTAGAGAGAAAACACACACACACACACACACACACACACACACACACACACACACACACACACAAACACACAGGTTTAGTGAAGTCACTTTTGGGAACATTACACAGACTAACTTTAACCACTGACCCAGAAATC
>NW_026910476.1:22500-25000 GCF_963691925.1 Scomber scombrus
ATTACGGCTCTAAAGGACAAAGAAATACCAGCAATCTGTCTCAGTGACAGAGAGGAGTTCCCTCATAAAAGATGCTTGTTACCACGGTGATTTAAAACTTCCTGACAACCTCTGTTATGGAGCCTCATTAAAGTTTCACTCTGCTGAAAAAAGAGCAAAAAATCCAAACCTCTAAGGACTCTACGAACACTGCACCGACTCTACGAACACTGCACCGACTCTACGAACACTGCACCGACTCTACGGAAACTGTACCGACTCTACGAACACTGCACCGACTCTACGAAAACTGTACCGACTCTACGAAAACTGTACCGACTCTACGAAAACTGCACCGACTCTACAAAAACTGCACCGACTCTACGAACACTGCACCGACTCTACGAAAACTGTACCGACTCTACGAAAACTGCACCGACTCTACGAAAACTGTACCGACTCTACGAAAACTGCACCGACTCTACGGAAACTGCACCGACTCTACGGAAACTGCACCGACTCTACGAAAACTAGACCGACTCTACGAAAACTGCACCGACTCTACGAACACTGCACCGACTCTACGGAAACTGCACCGACTCTACGAAAACTGCACCGACTCTACGGAAACTGCACCGACTCTACGAAAACTGCACCGACTCTACGGAAACTGCACCGACTCTACGAAAACCGACTCTACGGAAACCGACTCTACGAAAACCGACTCTACGGAAACTGCACCGACTCTACGAAAACTGACTCTACGGAAACTGCACCGACTCTACGAAAACTGTACCGACTCTACGAACACTGCACCGACTCTACGAAAACTGTACCGACTCTACGAACACTGCACCGACTCTACGGAAACTGCACCGACTCTACGAAAACTGTACCGACTCTACGAACACTGCACCGACTCTACGGAAACTGTACCGACTCTACGAACACTGCACCGACTCTACGGAAACCGACTCTACGAAAACTGCACCGACTCTACGAAAACTGCACCGACTCTACGAAAACTGCACTGACTCTACGAACACTGCACCGACTCTACGGAAACTGTACCAACTCTACGAACACTGCACCGACTCTACGA
The DNA here is from genome assembly GCF_963691925.1 of Scomber scombrus. Lineage (NCBI taxonomy): Eukaryota > Metazoa > Chordata > Actinopteri > Scombriformes > Scombridae > Scomber > Scomber scombrus. The sequence continues at coordinate 23,582 of NW_026910476.1, forward strand.
ACACTGCACCGACTCTACGGAAACTGTACCGACTCTACGAAAACTGCACCGACTCTACGAACACTGCACCGATTCTACGGAAACTGCACCGACTCTACGGAAACTGTACCGACTCTACGAAAACTGCACCGACTCTACGAACACTGCACCGACTCTACGGAAACTGCACCGACTCTACGAACACTGCACCGACTCTACGAAAACTGCACCGACTCTACGAAAACTGGACCGACTCTACGAAAACTGCACCGACTCTACGAAAACTGCACCGACTCTACGGAAACTGCACCGACTCTACGAAAACCGACTCTACGGAAACCGACTCTACGAAAACCGACTCTACGAAAACCGACTCTATGAAAACTGACTCTACGAAAACTGCACCGACTCTACGAACACTGCACCGACTCTACGGAAACTGTACCGACTCTACGGAAACTGCACCGACTCTACGAAAACTGTACAGACTCTACGAACACTGCACCGACTCTACGGAAACTGCACCGACTCTACGAACACTGCACCGACTCTACGAAAACTGCACCGACTCTACGAAAACTGGACCGACTCTACGAAAACTGCACCGACTCTACGAAAACTGCACCGACTCTACGGAAACTGCACCGACTCTACGAAAACCGACTCTACGGAAACCGACTCTACGAAAACCGACTCTACGAAAACCGACTCTATGAAAACTGACTCTACGAAAACTGCACCGACTCTACGAACACTGCACCGACTCTACGGAAACTGTACCGACTCTACGGAAACTGCACCGACTCTACGAAAACTGTACAGACTCTACGAACACTGCACCGACTCTACGGAAACTGTACCGACTCTACGAACACTGCACCGACTGTACGGAAACTGCACCGACTCTACGAAAACTGTACCGACTCTACGAAAACTGGACCGACTCTACGAAAACTGCACCGACTCTACGAAAACTGCACCGACTCTACGGAAACTGCACCGACTCTACGGAAACCGACTCTACGAACACCGACTCTACGAAAACCGACTCTATGAAAACTGACTCTACGAAAACTGCACCGACTCTACGGAAACTGCACCGACTCTACGAAAACTGTACCGACTCTACGAAAACTGGACTGACTCTACGAAAACTGACTCTACGAAAACTGACTCTACGAAAACTGTACCGACTCTACGGAAACTGACTCTACGAACACTGCACCAACTCTACGGAAACTGACTCTACGAACACTGCACCGACTCTACGAAAACTGACCGACTCTACGAAAACTGTACCGACTCTACGAAAAAACTGACTCTACGAAAACTGTACCGACTCTACGGAAACTGACTCTACGAACACTGCACCGACTCTACGAAAACTGACCGACTCTACAAAAACTGTACCGACTCTACGAAAAAACTGACTCTACGAAA
>NW_026910476.1:35000-40000 GCF_963691925.1 Scomber scombrus
GATGACACTCAGTAGTCCTGTATTATATTCATTTAATGGGACAGTTCTCTGTTCTCAGACGTCTTTATAAACCTTGTTATTGGTTATTAATTATTACCGTAAAGTCTCTAATATAAAACCATACTTTTATATTTAGAGCATTCTGACTGTTAATTAATTAATAATTAATCATTTCATTACTGATCAGCTGTTGATCCTGAAAATATCAATCAGCTCATCCTAGATGTGTCCCTGCTCATCCTAGATGTGTCCCTGCTCATCCTAGATGTGTCCCAGCTCATCCTAGACGTGTCCCAGCTCATCCTAGATGTGTCCCTGCTCATCCTAGATGTGTCCCTGCTCATCCTAGATGTGTCTCAGCTCATCCTAGATGTGTCCCTGCTCATCCTAGATGTGTCTCAGCTCATCCTAGATGTGTCCCTGCTCATCCTAGATGTGTCCCAGCTCATCCTAGATGTGTCCCTGCTCATCCTAGATGTGTCTCAGCTCATCCTAGATGTGTCCGATGTGTCCCAGCTCATCCTAGATGTGTCCCTGCTCATCCTAGATGTGTCCCTGCTCATCCTAGATGTGTCCCTGCTCATCCTAGATGTGTCTCAGCTCATCCTAGATGTGTCCGATGTGTCCCAGCTCATCCTAGACGTGTCCCTGCTCATTCTAGATGTGTCCCAGCTCATCCTAGACGTGTCCCAGCTCATCCTAGACGTGTCCCAGCTCATCCTAGATGTGTCCCTGCTCATCCTAGATGTGTCCCTGCTCATCCTAGATGTGTCCCTGCTCATCCTAGATGTGTCTCAGCTCATCCTAGATGTGTCCGATGTGTCCCAGCTCATCCTAGATGTGTCCCTGCTCATCCTAGATGTGTCCCAGCTCATCCTAGACGTGTCCCAGCTCATCCTAGACGTGTCCCAGCTCATCCTAGATGTGTCCCAGCTCATCCTAGACGTGTCCCAGCTCATCCTAGACGTGTCCCAGCTCATCCTAGATGTGTCCCAGCTCATCCTAGACGTGTCCCAGCTCATCCTAGATGTGTCCCTGCTCATCCTAGATGTGTCCCAGCTCATCCTAGACGTGTCCCAGCTCATCCTAGACGTGTCCCTGCTCATCCTAGATGTGTCCCAGCTCATCCTAGACGTGTCCCTGCTCATCCTAGATGTGTCCCAGCTCATCCTAGATGTGTCTCAGCTCATCCTAGATGTGTCCCTGCTCATCCTAGATGTGTCCCAGCTCATCCTAGATGTGTCCCTGCTCATCCTAGATGTGTCCCTGCTCATCCTAGATGTGTCCGATGTGTCCCTGCTCATCCTAGATGTGTCCCTGCTCATCCTAGACGTGTCCCAGCTCATCCTAGATGTGTCCTTGCTCATCCTAGATGTGTCCTTGCTCATCCTAGATGTGTCCCTGCTCATCCTAGATGTGTCCCTGCTCATCCTAGACGTGTCCCTGCTCATCCTAGACGTGTCCCAGCTCATCCTAGATGTGTCCCTGCTCATCCTAGATGTGTCCCTGCTCATCCTAGATGTGTCCCAGCTCATCCTAGATGTGTCCCTGCTCATCCTAGATGTGTCCCTGCTCATCCTAGATGTGTCCTTGCTCATCCTAGATGTGTCCCTGCTCATCCTAGATGTGTCCCAGCTCATCCTAGATGTGTCCCTGCTCATCCTAGATGTGTCCTTGCTCATCCTAGATGTGTCCCTGCTCATCCTAGATGTGTCCCTGCTCATCCTAGATGTGTCCCTACTCATCCTAGATGTGTCCTTGCTCATCCTAGATGTGTCCTTGCTCATCCTAGATGTGTCCCTACTCATCCTAGATGTGTCCCAGCTCATCCTAGATGTGTCCCAGCTCATCCTAGATGTGTCCCAGCTCATCCTAGACGTGTCCCAGCTCATCCTAGATGTGTCCTTGCTCATCCTAGATGTGTCCCTACTCATCCTAGATGTGTCCCAGCTCATCCTAGATGTGTCCCTGCTCATCCTAGATGTGTCCTGGCTACATGTTCAGCAACACGCTATCTCAATAAGTTAAAACATTAAAGTTGCTGTTTTATAATTCATCAAGCGAATCAAAGCTGAGCATGAAAGTGTTTCCCTGGATTTCCACCGGGTCCGTCAGCGGCACCTTACAGCTGCGCCACAGTTTAGCTCCGTCCTCTGCCCAGCGTCAACTCACACCGGGAGCGTTACAGCAGCGGAGCGGTGCCTTGCGAGCCAGCAGTATTCCCACGAGATCACGCTCTGGGTGTATAAAGTCAACAACAAGAAACAACTGGTTTCTTTGCTTCTCGGACGTGAAACGAGACCCTCTGATCGATTGACTGCTGACCTGGGGCCACCGGTTATGATGTAATGTGGATGTGAGGTTGTGATCTGCGCATTGTGTTTTATTTTGAAAGGGGACGCTGCGGCGCGGAGAGCCGCTGCTGGGACGTTGCTGACACGCTCCCTGTGGAAATACTCTCATTGATTATAGTGTTACCTATCAGCTCCGGTGACCGCGGCGCAGCTGTAACGTGCCGCTGACGGACCCAGTGGAAATTGGGCTTTAGTCTGACGTCTCGCTAAATAAGAGACACTAACGAGCTGGACGAGAGACACCGACTCAGAGAGAGAGAGAGAGAGAGAGAGAGAGAGAGAGAGAGAGAGAGAGAGACAGAGAGAGACAGAGAGAGAGAAAGAGGGAGAGAGAGACAGAGAGAGAGAGAGAGAGAGAGAGAGAGAGAGAGAGAGAGAGACAGAGAGACAGAGAGAGAGGCCTTATTAAATCAATGGCAAGATTTAAAAGGTTGAAATTTCCTCTTTTCACTGAGAACAAAAGACCAGCAGCTGTGTGTGTGTGTGTGTGTGTGTGTGTGTGTGTGTGTGTGTGTGTGTGTGTGTGTGTGTGTGTGTGTGTGTGTGTGTGTGTGTGTCAGCGGGGTGAACGGAGGAGTCATGTAGGAAATCTGTTTCCATCAGTGTGGGTCATGTTCACTGAAAAGGTCACAGAGAGAGAAAGCAGACGTGATGCAGCTTTTTAAACTCTACTAAAAAACATCCAAAGAAAAAAAAAAAAAAACACCGAAAACAGCAAAAATACCAAAAACACCAGAAACAGCATCACAGGAACCTGAACCAGGAGGAGACCAACATGATGAACTGAAGAGCAGTTAAGATGACGTGTTGGACAATGTGGAGGCATTTCATGATAATTAGGCTTCACACCATCACTGATCCAATCACGTGTTAATTTACTGTTTACTGAGTATAAACAAAAGTATTCTCAAGCATTTTTGCCGATGTTTAACAATCAAGGATCAAAGTATCCGCAAACGTTGCCAATAAACTCCACGAGTTTCCTTCTGCTACCTTCCCTTCTCACTGCCAGGCTAGACCATAGACTGTTTATATAATGGACGTAACATCCGTGACGTCACCCATTGGTTTGTGGACTGCTGCTCGGAGGCCAATAGTATCGGATCTGAGCAGCGCCATCTTGAACATTCCAGGTGCATGCTGGGAAAAATAAAAACATGGATTCTACTTATATGGGCATCAGGAGGAGCATGAGGCGCCCTCCTGAACCTGTGAACCAATCAACCTGTCAATCACCACGTAGCCACGCCCTAATGCATACCCTGCTTTATCGTCACATATAAAATCAGGGAGGCCAAAATGTCCCAAATGAACATCATACTGCATTGAAGAAGGCTTTAAACTAGCGATTGAGACCATAAACACATTTTGAAAACGTTTACTGAGGTTAGAAATCAAGTGAGAAGTTGGTGAATTCTCCATTGACTTGTATAGAGACGGAAGTCCTTTTGACACCAAAACGGTCGCCCCCTGGTGGCCTTTTGATAGAATGCAGTTTTAAGTTACTTCCTGGTTGGCCTCATTTCAGAGGACCGGAACTCCCCGCCTGGTTTAAAGTCGTTAGCTTTAGCATCCTGCCTAAAGACGTTAGCTTAAAGCCGTTAGCTTTAGCATCCTCGTGTTCCTTCTCCAGCTGACAGCTGAAACATTTTGAGGTTCTTTAGTGCCGCTCAGCAAACAGCTTGTGTTTCATCTCTCGTCTCATTGACTCTGAAGAACTTCAACACCGCCGACATGTTGGTTTGAATCCGACAGCGAATGATTCAAGATTCAAAAAACGTTATTGTCCGTCACATGATGACAGGGTGAGACAGGTAAAACACAAGCTGTCTGCAAAAAGCTTCAACGCGACAATGACGACATTGATCGGATCAGCGAATTACGACGCTACAGCCGATCCGATCAGCGCAAAGCGTAATGATAACTTTCCCTTCCTGTGTCCACTGTGTGGCGCTAGAGACACTGTGATGATTAAACATCAGGTAAATGTCATATGTGTCTCTTCCTGCCAGCAGGTGGCGCTGCATTAACACGCGTTCAGACCTCCACTACAGTTACAACAACTTCCTGATGCCCCAAAACTGGAATCTGCAGTTTATTATCACAGAAGTCAGATTTAAAGTAGACTTCCTGTTGGGTTCAGGTTCAGGTCTTTGAGTCCTTTCAGACTCTTGATCAGTGTCTCCTGTAATATGCTGGCGGGGGTTAGGGGGCGCTACTGAGCCGCAGTCTCACTGACAAACTGAGACGGAGATCTAAACAGGACGCGAGTCTACGACACCGTCTGAGTGTCAACAACCACGAAACCGATCAATAAATCAAATAAATCAGAGTCAGAATGATGAAACCTTTAAAGTCAGTGATGTTTTTGTGTCAGTTGTTCTAAATATTACATTTACTCTGGTTACCATGGAGACCAGGAACCATTTACATGTTTTAAATGAAATCATTATTAGTATAAAATATGTAATATTTATCATTATTTCGTGGTTACACCATTTGACATTTTCAGGAGCAGAATATTAAATATATACGGGGGGGGGGGCAGTAATTTTTTCTGGGGGGGTTAACGTTGCCATGGTGATACAGAAATGTGGGTTTGAACATGTTTGTGATGCTGTTTTTCTTGGTAACCATGGCGACCGC
>NW_026910476.1:50000-52500 GCF_963691925.1 Scomber scombrus
CACACACACACACACAGTGCAGTAATGAGGTGAGCAGCTTTAATAAAACTGCTCCTCGTTTGACGAAGGATTCATTAAAATAAAAATATGACAAAGTGAAGCTTTGATCTGAGAGAGAGAGACAGGTGGAGAGAGAGAGAGAGAGAGAGAGACAGAGAGAGAGAGAGAGAGACAGAGAGAGAGAGAGAGACAGGTGGAGAGAGAGAGAGAGACAGGTGGAGAGAGAGAGAGAGACAAGTGGAGAGAGAGAGAGAGACAGGTGGAGATAGAGAGAGACAGGTGGAGAGAGAGAGAGACAGGTGGAGAGAGAGAGAGAGAGAGAGACAGGTGGAGAGAGAGAGAGAGAGAGAGACAGGTGGATATTAACATATTTTTAATTTAATATATTTAATAAAGTGTAATTAATTTTTTTGCTCGATCATAAAAAGTGAAACTCTAAAGTAGCCTCATCACGTCTGTGGGATAAAACCAGTTTAACCAGTTTAACCAGTTTAACCAGATGATACATTGCTTACATACACACAGTGTCATCATATAATATTTATGACATCATAATGAGCCACTGAAGGCAGCCAATCAGACGGCAGGACTCACGTTTGACGGTGAGGTCAGCGTAGGAGGACACGCCCACGCCGCGCTCTGATTGGGCGATGCAGCGGTAGCGTCCGGAGTCTCCTTTGGTCGTGTTCTCCACGTCGAAGCTCGCCACGTAACGCCGCGAGTTCACCGGCTTCGTTTCCCTGACGACCGCCTGGCGACCGCCCATGCCCTGAAACACACAGCTGCTGTTACCACGGCAACCACAGCATCACTGAGCCTGCGTGGTAGACATTGATGATCACTGATAATGATTATTGATTATTGATCACCTGCAGGTGCAGCAGCAGGTTGCTCTGCGGCCGGCCGTTCACCGTGCACTGAAACGTGGCCGTCTGCCCGGCGTTCACCTCCACGCCTTTAATGTGCAGGAAGTGAGGCGTGCTCACTGAGGACACACACACACACACACACAATCACAGGTCAGAGGTCACACTGATGACATCATCATAGAAATCACCTCCATCACCACGGCAACCGACCCGTCCCACTGATCCTCCTGATCTCTGAATCTTCCCCATCCAATCAGAAAATGGATCCAGGAGGATGTGTGTGTGTCTGTGTGTGTGTGTGTGTGTGTGTGTGTGTGTGTGTGTGTGTGTGTGTGTGTGTGTGTGTGTGTGTGTGTGTGTGTGTGTGTGTTTGTTTTCAATCAGGTTATTGGACAGTGTCGGGATAAAAAACAGGCAGCGAAAAAACAGTTCAGGTCAAGGATGTTTACCTCTATGTGTGTGTGTGTGTGTGTGTGTGTGTGTGTGTGTGTGTGTGTGTGTGTGTGTGTGTGTGTGTGTGTGTTTACACAACAGAGCGAATCTAAAATGCGAGTCTTCAGACGGGCAGGTAGATAAACAGACGGATGGATCAAAGTCCATGCTAATCAATTTATATTTTAATGAGCTCCCCTGTCTCCACACACACACACACACACACACACACACACACACACACACACACACACACACACACACACACACACACACACACACACACATATATGTGATGACCTTGATTCTACTGCCAGCTCAACTTTTAACATCGTTATCCAATTAAGCAGCCAAACCTCGTTAACCAATTAGGAGCCTGTTCTACAAGGGGGCGGGCCTTTGTGTGTGTGCGTGTGTGTGTGTGTGTGTGTGTGTGTGTGTGTGTGTGTGTGTGTGTGTGTGTGTGTGTGTACTTACTGCACTGGTGTCCCTGCAGTGTGATGTCTTTGATGGCCAGCACTCCTCTCTGACCGGTGCTGACGGCCTCGAACACAACCTGCAACACAACATCAATATCTGCATTATTGATCCCTATCAGTACTGCTGGGGGGGGGGGGGATAGAGGGGGGATAGAGGGGGGTAGAGGTGGTGGGGGTGGTGGGGGTTTGCTGGGGGGTCAGTCACTGTGTTCTTGTTCCAAATCAAACATCTGACGGCTCCTGAGTGAAGCAGTCAGCTGCTCTTTCTTCTTCTGCTGCTGTTTATTCAGCGGTAGTCTCTCAGCTGACTATAAAGGTCGGTGCTGATATTAATTATTATATTTTATATTATTAATATTAATTATTATATTTTATATTATTAATATTATTAATATAAATATTGATCCTGTTTAACACACATCACAGTACAGTGAGATCTCCAGCTGTCACTGAGCTTCATGTGCTGCAGTAAATATAGATCACTGCTGTATGTAATGTATAGATACACACATATACACACACATATACACACATATACACACATATATACACACATATACACACATATATACACATATATACACACACATATACACATATACACACACATATACACACATATACACACATATACACACATATACACACATATACACACATATACACACATATACACACATATACACACATATACACACATATACACACATATACACATAT
>NW_026910476.1:57500-62500 GCF_963691925.1 Scomber scombrus
ACACCATGAACACCTGAACACACCATGAACACACCATGAACACACCTGAACACACCATGAACACACCTGAACACACCATGAACACCTGAACACACCTGAACACACCTGAACACTAGTATTGCAGTATTTGTTGCAGTACTTGTTGCAGTGTGTAGTACTGCAGTACTTGTTGCAGTACTTGTTGCAGTACTTGTTGCAGTGTGTAGTGTTGCAGTACTTGTTGCAGTACTTGTTGCAGTATTCGTACCTTTGACGTAGACGTTGAGCGTGGCGGGCGCCGCCCCCTCCCGCCCCCCCGCCTGGTAGAACAGGAAGCTGACGCAGTGTGTGTCGTTCTCTTTGAGCGGAGGAAGCAGCAGCTGAGCTCGCTGACCGCCGTAACGTCCGGATGTGTTCACAAACAGGAAGGAGGAACCTGCACACACAAATAAAAGCCTTTAAACAGAGCTTTACACTGAAAGGGCCTGGAAGTGATGTCAGAGTGAAACAGGAAGCTGATATTTAAATAAAGTTTAATGAACAACAAACAGGAAATACACCACAGAAGAAGAAGAGAAGAAAATAAGACTCGAAGCAGACAATCCATAATTCATCCACAGTGTGTGTGTGTGTTTCTGCGTGTGTGTGTGTGTGTGTGTGTGCGTGTGAGTGTGTGTGTGTGTGTGTGTGTGTGTGTGTGAGAGTGTGAGTGTGTGTGTGTGTGTGTGTGTGTGTGTGCGTGTGAGTGTGTGTTTCTGCATGTGTGTGTGTGTGTGTGTGTGTGTGTGTGTGTGTGTGTGTGTGTGTGTGATGACTCCAGCTGTCAATCACAGCAGTTCTAGATTCACTTTTCTTTATGTCTGTTTCTGTAAAGTTTCTATGAAATTCAAATTACGCGACAGCCGACTGTGTGTGTGTGTGTGAGTGTGCGTGTGTGTGTGTGTGGGTTGAAGGGCGTTTCCATGGCAACAGCAGGAGCAGTATCAGTGAAGTCTTCAGTCAGCTGTCAGTCAGGAAGCTGCTGGAAGATGTTTCTACTTTTTATGGAGCTGAAAAATACTTTTTACTTCTATTATTAGAAAAAAGACAGAAAGTTCTGCTCAGACTGAAACTGAGCAGAACTGACTCACAGCTAACAGGTCATAGATAAACACCAGAACTCTCTCAGTGTTGTTGTTATTGTAGAAGCACACAGCTGGTTCTGAACCTGCAGCTTTACACCAGCTGACTCACAGTTAACACTCTGATCTTTAATAATAATAATAATAATAATGCATTTTATTTAAAGGCGCCTTTCAAAGCACAAAAACACAACAGAACATCAAACAATATAAATCAGGTAACATTTAGAGCAAAGATAAAGAATAAATATGAATGTGACTATAAAGCATCAGTACAATAAATAAACCAGAACATGATGCATAGTTAGTGTGAGACAGAGGATGCTGCTCTATAGGAGCGATTTCAGGGATTTAAAGGTGGAAACAGAGTCAGAAGTGTGAATGTCTGGTGGGAGAGAGTTCCTGAGGGGGGGGGGGGGGGGGGGGGCAGATCAGCTGAAGGGTCTGGACCCCATGATGGTAGTTAAGTTGGTAGAGGAGGATCGGAGAGTTCTGGAAGGTGTGTAGATGTGAATCAGCTCAGAGAGATGATGGTGGCAGGTTGGGAAGGATCTTAAAGTCAATGCAGGATCTGATAGGAAGCCAATGAAGCTGCTGCAGGGCAGGAGTGATGTGTTCTATAGAGGGGGTTCTGGTTCTGGTTCTGGTTCTGGTTCTGGTTCTGGTTCTGATACGGGCGGCCGCGTTCTTTAGTCTGTGTTCATATTTAAAATAAACATGCAAACACCTGATGTTCCTTCAGTGTGAACTAGTTATTATAGTTATTATTATTATATAGAGCCAGACTGAATAATGATCTTTTATAATCATTAATATTTACTGAAACCTTTAACCAACAACATGGAGACAATTATTCATAACTGCTAAATTCATCTCAGAAGATAAATATTGATATAGTCTATATAGTCTTAATCTTCATCCCAGCTGGTCAGATCTGAGCCAATCAGGTTCCAGCTGGTCAGATCTGAGCCAATCAGGTTCCAGCTGGTCAGATCTGAGCCAATCAGGTTCCAGCTGGTCAGATCTGAGCCAATCAGGTTCCAGCTGCTGTGTAGAGATCCAGTGGTCATCATGGATCATTAACTCTGATCATCAAACACTCTCCTCATGTTCAACATGCAGCGATGTGCTACTTCCTTAAAGTTAGGCCACCTTCATCGTCATGGCAACAATAACAACGTGATGATCGTAGTTACGCTTTTTAAAAAACTGTCGTTCAGTTTAATCTGAGACTGTGTGTGTGTGTCTGTGTGTGTGTGTGTGTGTGTGTGTGTGTCTGTGTGTGTGTGTGTGTCTCTGTGTGTGTGTGTGTGTGTTACTGTGTGTGTGTGTGTTACTGTGTGTGTGTCTGTGTGTCTCTGTGTGTGTCTCTGTCTCTGTTTGTGTGTGTCTCTGTGTGTGTCTCTGTGTGTGTCTCTGTGTGTGTCTGTGTGTGTGTGTGTGTGTGTGTGTGTGTTACTGTGTGTGTGTCTCTGTGTGTGTCTCTGTCTCTGTGTGTCTCTGTCTCTGTGTGTGTGTGTGTGTGTGTGTGTCTCTGTCTGTGTGCGTCTCTCTCTATGTGTGTGTCTCTGTGTGTGTCTCTGTGTGTGTGTGTGTGTGTGTGTGTTACTGTGTGTGTGTCTCTGTGTGTGTCTCTGTCTCTGTGTGTGTGTGTGTGTGTCTCTGTCTCTGTGTGTCTCTGTCTCTGTGTGTGTGTGTGTGTGTGTGTCTCTCTCTATGTGTGTGTCTCTGTGTGTGTGTGTGTGTGTGTGTGTCTCTCTCTGTGTGTGTGTCTCTGTGTGTGTGTGTGTGTGTGTGTGTGTGTGTGTGTGTGTGTGTGTGTGTGTGTGTGTGTGTGTGTGTCAGCAGATCAATGGTCCTTGAGGAGAATCGATTAGAAAAACAAGAGTTTTAATCACGGCAGAGACGAGAGGAGGAAGAAGAAGAAGAAGAAGATAAATGAGGAAGACGAGGAGGAGGAACAATAGACTGTGATGAGTTTCATATTCAAACTGTCACATGATGCTCTTTATAAAAACACGTTTATTTCTTTACTTTTTAATTTCCTTTTCCTCAAATCTCTCTCTAACATCTTTCATTTCTTCTTCTTCTCTTTATTTACAGTCCAACCTTTCCTCTGTGTGTGTGTGTGTGTGTGTGTATGTGTGTATCTGTGTGTGTGTGTGTATGTGTGTATCTGTGTGTGTGTGTGTATGTGTATGTGTGTATGTGTATGTGTGTATATGTGTGTGTGTGTGTGTGTGTGTGTGTGTGTGTGTGTATGTGTGTGTGTGTGTGTGTGTGTGTGTGTGTGTGTGTGTGTGTGTGTGTGGTCATGCCTCTCCGTGTGCGTGTGTGAAACTACATGTATGTGTTAGTATGCGTGTGGCAGCTGTCACCGTAGCAACCGAGCAGTGTTGCAGCAGGTGAGCCGCTCAAACACTTTACATTTAGTTTAAGTTGCATCACAGGAAGTTCTGATGGTTCTAATGGTTCTGATGGTTTTGATGGTTCTAATGGTTCTAATGGTTCTGATGGTTCTAATGGTTCTGATGGTTTTGATGGTTCTAATGGTTCTAATGGTTCTGATGGTTCTAATGGTTCTGATGGTTCTGATGGTTCTCATGGTTCTAATGGTTCTGATGGTTATAATGGTTATAATGGTTATAATGGTTCTAATCGTTCTAATGGTTCTGATGGTTATAATGGTTTTGACGGTTCTGATGGTTCTGATGGTTCTGATGGTTATAATGGTTTTGACGGTTCTGATGGTTCTAATGGTTCTGATGGTTCTGATGGTTCTCATGGTTCTAATGGTTCTGATGGTTATAATGGTTATAATGGTTCTAATGGTTCTAATCGTTCTAATGGTTCTGATGGTTATAATGGTTCTGATGGTTCTGATGGTTCTGATGGTTCTGATGGTTCTAATGGTTCTGATGGTTCTGATGGTTCTCATGGTTCTGATGGTTATAATGGTTATAATGGTTATAATGGTTCTAATCGTTCTAATGGTTCTGATGGTTCTGATGGTTATAATGGTTTTGACGGTTCTGATGGTTCTGATGGTTATAATGGTTCTGATGGTTCTGATGGTTCTGATGGTTTTGACGGTTCTGATGGTTCTGATGGTTCTGATGGTTATAATGGTTCTGATGGTTCTGATGGTTCTCATGGTTCTAATGGTTCTGATGGTTATAATGGTTATAATGGTTATAATGGTTCTAATCGTTCTAATGGTTCTGATGGTTCTGATGGTTATAATGGTTTTGACGGTTCTGATGGTTCTGATGGTTATAATGGTTCTGATGGTTCTGATGGTTCTGATGGTTTTGACGGTTCTGATGGTTCTGATGGTTCTGATGGTTATAATGGTTCTGATGGTTCTGATGGTTCTGATAGTTCTGATGGTTATAATGGTTCTGATGGTTCTGATGGTTCTGATGGTTCTGATGGTTATAATGGTTCTAATGGTTCTGATGGTTCTAATGGTTCTGATGGTTCTGATGGTTCTGATGGTTCTGATGGTTATAATGGTTCTAATGGTTCTGATGGTTCTGATGGTTTTTATGAAGAGTAAAATAAATAAATAAATAAATAAATCAGAGTTTGTGTCGACATGAAGAAACAAACACGTCTGCTTCGTGTTCTGGCGTCTCTCTCTCTGGTTAACCTCCCGCCCTCCTCTCACCTGTCAGCCAATCACACATGACCCCTGCCATCTCTAAACCAATCACATCAGACCCAGCTCACACACACACACACAGGGACAGATGGAGGGGGGTAATTCTATTACAGGAGTTGTATTGAGACGTGAGGAGAAGCAGCTGCAGCGTATTGAGAAGATTTACACAAATAACACACACACACACACCAGCAGGAAGTGTGTGTGTGTGTGTGTGTGTGTGTGTGTGTGTGTGT
>NW_026910476.1:70000-77621 GCF_963691925.1 Scomber scombrus
CAGATCAACTAAAGTCAATCAGGAAGTTCAGTGTGCTGCAGTAATTACTGTAATAACTGTGCAGCTTCTTTTAAAAGGTGGATTTCTGAAACGCTCCCAGTGGGACGGAGACCAGCCTCAGCACAGCTGGATGAGGAGCCTCCACATCTGGTGTGTTCAGGTAAACACACTGACTGTTATTATAACGTGTGTTCTAGTCGTTATGACTCAAAGCTCTTCTACACTAAATGTCTCATTCACACATTCACACATTCACACATTCACACACATTCACACACATTCACACACATTCACACACATTCACACACATTCACACACATTCACACACATTCACACACATTCACACACTGATGACAGCAGCTTCCACACAGAGCACCAACCTGCTCATCAGGAGGAAACATTCAGTACGTTATTCTGATCGTATCAGACGTAGTTTGGACTTTTAAAATGCTTGTAAACACCTTACAGACCTACATCAGACCTACATCAGATCTACATCAGATCTACATCAGATCTACATCAGATCTACATCAGATCTACATCAGACCTACATCAGACCTACATCAGATCTACATCAGACCTACATCAGATCTACATCAGATCTACATCAGATCTACATCAGATCTACATCAGATCTACATCAGATCTACATCAGACCTACATCAGATCTACATCAGACCTACATCAGATCTACATCAGACCTACATCAGATCTACATCAGACCTACATCAGACCTACATCAGATCTACATCAGACCTACATCAGACCTACATCAGACCTACATCAGATCTACATCAGACCTACATCAGACCTACATCAGATCTACATCAGACCTACATCAGATCTACATCAGATCTACATCAGACCTACATCAGACCTACATCAGACCTACATCAGACCTACATCAGACCTACATCAGACCTTCTTCGGACCATAACAGACATCTCAACATCGGATAAGAACACCTAGATAATTCCTTCATAGTCGGCATTTTAACACCATGTAAACTCCGCTGTAGCTTTGACCCGGAAGTGAAAGATCTGTTGTTCTTTTATATTTATTATTAGAAGGAAAATAATGTACGTTACTGTAGCATCGTTCATCTCCTCATACGCCATCTTTGTTTGAATGCCGTCAGATAGTTTGTTGTTGCTGTTAAGTAGAGGTCAACAGGAAGTGGCTGTTTGTTGAGAGGTCAACAGGAAGTGGCTGTTTGTTGAGAGGTCAACAGGAAGTGGCTGTTTGTTGAGAGGTCAACAGGAAGTGGCTGTTTGTTGAGAGGTCAACAGGAAGTGACTGTTTGTTGAGAGGTCAACAGGAAGTGACTGTTTGTTGAGAGGTCAACAGGAAGTGGCTGTTTGTTGAGAGGTCAACAGGAAGTGGCTGTTTGTTGAGAGGTCAACAGGAAGTGACTGTTTGTTGAGAGGTCAACAGGAAGTGGCTGTTTGTTGAGAGGTCAACAGGAAGTGGCTGTTTGTTGAGAGAGCTACAGCGCCACCTAGCGTAATGGAGTCAGCCATGCTCCGGCTGTTTATCCCACTCTCTGAACGGCAGGTAAACTCAGACTAGTGATCCAGTCTGATGTCTTTAACTCTTATCATCAGTAATACAAATGTTTTGCTGCATGTAAACATACTGATTCATACACCTTCACACACCGTTGGCATAGCAACGGGAGGAGTTTGGGGTTCAGTATCTTGCCCAAGGAAACATGGACAATTGGACTGGAGGAGCCAGGGTTTGGGTCAGGGTTCTACCTGCTGATCCACAGCCGGTGCTTCAGACAGACAGTCAGGCAGAAAGACAGAAACACACAGTACCTGTACCTGCAGGGATCCAGGGGTTGCTGGCTGGTCTGTCCTGGGTGTCTCCCTGCTCCCAGTCGAAGTCGTCATCTTTGGACTGGACCAGTAAGCAGTCTGGACCCTGACCAGACAGACAGGCTGTAAGACAGACAGACAGACAGGTGGTCAGTTACTGTGCTCATGTTTAAGCTTCTAGAGAAACCAGAACAGATATGAGGAGGAACCAGAAGGTTTACATCAGAAACAGTTTAACAGGTTTAACAGATAAAACATCAAACAGGGATTATTTAAAAGTTCAGAGCAGCAGCTGGACATTCAACAGTTATCTTATAAATCACCTTTAATCACTCAGTAATTCTATTGATATGATGAAGTACAGTGTGAGCACAGAGCGTCAGAGCCATGTAATCATAGCGTCGCTGGTTAGAATCCAGCCAGACACCAACGCTGCAGGTCCTTCCTCTCTGACAGTTACTGGATAAATAACATCACTCCTAACCACACTACTGAAGAAGATACATGATGGAGACCTGATGGAGATACGATGGAGACATGATGGAGACACGATGTAGACATGATGGAGACATGATGGAGACATGATGGAGACATGATGAAGATACGATGGAGACACGATGGAGACATGATGAAGATACGATGGAGACACGATGGAGACATGATGGAGACATGATGAAGATACGATGGAGACACGATGGAGACATGATGGAGACACGATGTAGACATGATGGAGACATGATGGAGACATGATGGAGACATGATGGAGACACGATGTAGACATGATGGAGACATGATGGAGACATGATGGAGACATGATGAAGATACGATGGAGACACGATGGAGACATGATGAAGATACGATGGAGACACGATGGAGACACGATGGAGACACGATGGAGACATGATGAAGATACGATGGAGACACGATGGAGACATGATGGAGACATGATGGAGACATGATGAAGATACGATGGAGACATGATGGAGACATGATGGAGACATGATGGAGACATGATGGAGACACGATGGAGACACGATGTAGACATGATGGAGACATGATGGAGACATGATAGAGATATGATGAAGACATGATGGAGACACAATGGAGACATGATAGAGATATGATGAAGACATGATGGAGACACGATGGAGACATGATGGAGACATGATGGAGACACGATGGAGATATGATGGAGACATGATGGAGACATGATGGAGATATGATGGAGACATGATGAAGACATGATGGAGACATGATGGAGATATGATGGAGACACGATGGAGACACAATGGAGACATGATGGAGACATGATGGAGACATGATGAGACATGATGGAGACACGATGGAGACATGATGGAGACATGATGGAGACATGATGGACACATGATGGAGACATGATGGAGATACGATGGAGACACGATGGAGACACGATGGAGACACGATGGAGACATGATGGAGACATGATGGAGACATGATGAAGATACGATGGAGACATTATGGAGACATGATGGAGATACGATGGAGACATGATGGAGATACGATGGAGACATGATGAAGACATGATGAAGATACGATGGAGACATGATGGAGACACGATGGAGACATGATGAAGACATGATGAAGATACGATGGAGACATGATGGAGACATGATGGAGACATGATGGAGACCTGATGGAGACATGATGGAGACACGATGGAGATACGATGGAGACATGATGGAGACATGATGGAGACATGATGGAGACATGATGGACACATGATGGAGACATGATGGAAATACGATGGAGACATGATGGAGACATGATGGAGACACGATGGAGACATGATGGAGACATGATGGAGACACAATGGAGACATGATGGAGACATGATGAAGACATGATGGAGACCTGATGGAGACATGATGGAGACACGATGGAGATACGATGGAGACATGATGGAGACATGATGGAGATATGATGGAGACATGATGGACACATGATGGAGACATGATGGAAATACGATGGAGACATGATGGAGACATGATGGAGACACGATGGAGACATGATGGAGACATGATGGAGACACAATGGAGACATGATGGAGACATGATGAAGACATGAAGGAGACATGATGGAGACATGATGGAGACACGATGGAGACACGATGGAGACATGATGGAGACATGATGGAGACATGATGGAGACATGAAGGAGACATGATGGAGACATGATGGAGACACAATGGAGACATGATGGAGACATGATGGAGACACGATGAAGACACGATGAAGACATGATGGAGACATGATGGAGACATGATGAAGACACGATGAAGACATGATGGAGACATGATGGAGACACAATGGAGACATGATGA
Source organism: Scomber scombrus (assembly GCF_963691925.1). Classification (NCBI taxonomy): domain Eukaryota; kingdom Metazoa; phylum Chordata; class Actinopteri; order Scombriformes; family Scombridae; genus Scomber; species Scomber scombrus. The sequence goes on from NW_026910476.1 coordinate 74,179, forward strand.
AGACATGATGGAGACATGATGGAGACATGATGGAGACATGATGAAGACACGATGAAGACATGATGGAGACATGATGGAGACACGATGGAGACACGATGGAGACATGATGGAGACATGATGGAGACACAATGGAGACATGATGAAGACATGATGGAGACATGATGAAGACATGATGGAGATATGATGGAGACATGATGGAGACACGATGGAGACACGATGGAGACATGATGGAGACATGATGAAGACATGATGGAGACATGATGGAGACATGATGGAGACACAATGGAGACATGATGGAGACACGATGGAGACACGATGGAGACACGATGGAGACATGATGAAGACATGATGGAGACATGATGAAGACACGATGAAGACATGATGAAGACATGATGGAGACACGATGAAGACATGATGGAGACATGATGAAGACACGATGAAGACATGATGAAGACATGATGGAGACACGATGAAGACATGATGGAGACATGATGAAGACACGATGAAGACATGATGAAGACATGATGGAGACATGATGGAGACATGATGGCGACATGATGGAGACATGATGGAGACATTTTAAAGTATTGGTGTATTTATGACATATTATAATAACCTGTTAATGATTTAATTGGTATTCACTGTTTAACAGAGATCAGTCTCTCACATATAATGTTCTTCAGAGTGAAACAGTTCCAGTTCATTACCATTTCCCAGCATCCTCCCTGCTGGTTACACACACACACACACACACACACACACACACACACACACACACACACACACACACACACACACACACACAGATAATAGATGTAACCCCTCCTCCTTCCTCTGTGAGTCAAAGACGTCTAAATCCCTCCATTCATACCCTCACACACTGATTCTGTGTGTGTAAATATATGTTGAGACATCGGGGGCTTTGACGCCTCGTCAGCCTCTTCAGTGTAATGACTGTGTGTGTGTGTGTGTGTGTGTGTGTGTGTGTGTGTGTGTGTGTAGCTGTCATCTGAAAGCATTGACATTAAATAGCTGGAAGGCTCATCTTCTTTCTTTGTAACAGACGACACATTAAACACACACTCGTCCCGCAGGGCAGCGAGAGCTCATCAACAGATACCAGACACAATCTGTTTAATCTGCTTCTATGAATTTGCATCTATATAACAGACTGAACACACACACACACACACACACACACACACACACACACACACACACACACACACACACACACACACACACACACACACACACACACACACACACACACACACACACACACACACACACGGTCAGATCTCTCTCAGAGGAAAAAGCAGAAAAGCAATCTCAGCCTCCTGATCACCCGACACTGAACTGTACAGAGCTGTGTGTGTGTGTGTGTGTGTGTGTGTGTGTGTGTGTTAACCTGAATACTGAATTAAAGGGTTACTACTGATACTACATGTATTACTGCAGTAGTAGTACTGATATGAGTACTAGTACTACATGTATTACTGCAGTAGTAGTACTGATATGAGTACTAGTACTACATGTATTACTGCAGTAGTAGTACTGATATGAGTACTAGTAGTACATGTATTACTGCAGTAGTAGTACTGATATGAGTACTAGTACTACAGGTATTACTGCAGTAGTAGTACTGATATGAGTACTAGTACTACAGGTATTACTGCAGTAGTAGTACTGATATGAGTACTAGTACTACAGGTATTACTGCAGTAGTAGTACTGATATGAGTACTAGTACTACAGGTATTACTGCAGTAGTAGTACTGATATGAGTACTAGTACTACAGGTATTACAGCAGTAGTAGTACTGATATGAGTACTAGTACTACATGTATTACTGCAGTAGTAGTACTGATATGAGTACTAGTACTACATGTATTACTGCAGTAGTAGTACTGATATGAGTACTAGTACTACAGGTATTACTGCAGTAGTAGTACTGATATGAGTACTAGTACTACAGGTATTACTGCAGTAGTAGTACTGATATGAGTACTAGTACTACATGTATTACTGCAGTAGTAGTACTGATATGAGTACTAGTACTACAGGTATTACTGCAGTAGTAGTACTGATATGAGTACTAGTACTACAGGTATTACTGCAGTAGTAGTACTGATATGAGTACTAGTACTACATGTATTACTGCAGTAGTAGTACTGATATGAGTACTAGTACTACATGTATTACTGCAGTAGTAGTACTGATGAGTACTAGTACTACAGGTATTACTGCAGTAGTAGTACTGATATGAGTACTAGTACTACATGTATTACTGCAGTAGTAGTACTGATATGAGTACTAGTACTACATGTATTACTGCAGTAGTAGTACTGATATGAGTACTAGTACTACATGTATTACTGCAGTAGTAGTACTGATATGAGTACTAGTACTACATGTATTACTGCAGTAGTAGTACTGATATGAGTACTAGTACTACATTGAGCAGGATTGTTGTCGCTGTGCCTCGACTCGCCTCAACAGGAAAAGAGAAAAACACACACCTCCAGGGATCTGTCACACACACACACACACACACACACACACACACACACACACACACACACACACACACACACACGTTTCCACCATGTCATTCCGTCACATACCATACACTCTGTCTGTATGTGTGTGTTGGCAGAGTGATGACAGGGAACAGAAAACACACCCTGAGGACACACACACACAAGGTAAATGTGTGTGTGTGTGTGTGCGTGTGTGTGTGTGTGTGTGTGTGTGTGTGTGTGTGTGTGTGTGTGTGTGTGTGTGTAGCAGCAGTAATTAATCATAATGTGCAGCTATTGATCGTCTGCTCTCGTTTTCTTTTTTTCTCCTGATCAATAAATACAAGTCCTCCTAAAAGTAGAGTTTAACCCTTCACTGTAATATACATATATATACTTTACTGTAGTACAGTTAGAGGTACTTGTACTTTACTGTAGTACAGTTTGAGGTACTAGTACTTTACTGTAGTACAGTTTGAGGTACTAGTACTTCTTTCCTCACCCCTCACATTTACCTGCTGACCCTTTGGAGGGGCCCCACCCCTAGGTTGGGAACCACTGGACTAAACTAGCTAACTGTATATAAAGTAGTGTAAACTAGCTCCACCTCCAGCAGCTACAACAGTAACATGCTGCTCTAACACTGATGCACACACACACACACACACACACACACACACACACACACACACACACACACACACACACACACACATCCATCACTCCCTGTGTATGTCAGGGTGTTGCTGTTGCCGTGGTTACGTGGGACATGTGTGTAATGTTAAGGTGTTTACATTCAAACGATGTGAAACCTGAACGCAGGTCGTGACCTCTGACCTTTGAGTGCTCGTTGCCATGGAGACGGGCGAGTGTGTGAACGAGGACGAGAAATGAAACATTATTCTATAAGAATAAAGATTTT
>NW_026910477.1:17500-20000 GCF_963691925.1 Scomber scombrus
TATGGCCTAACCTGAACCCTAGCCCTAATCCTAACCAAGCCTGATTATGGCCTAAACCTAACCCTAACCCTAACCCTAACCCTAGCACCTTTGACCTAACCCTAAATTTGACACCCAAACCCTAACCCTAACCCCCAATCCTATCCTAACCCTAATAGAGACCTTCTGTCCCCGAATATTGTCCCCTGAGGACCGACATCCCAATCTGGGATACACATGCCGCATGGCCTATGACCTCCCATATGGCAACTTCAACATGCTTGGCACTTTCCACATGGCCTATGACCCCACATATGGCAAATTAAACATGTGAGGTACGCTTGAATCCGGGATAGAAGTGTGGAAAGAAGGAAGGAAAAGTGAGGGGAATTGGATGACGGGGAGGGATGAAAACATATGGGAATTGGGAATTTGGAATAGGGATCGGGAAAACTAGGAAAGAAGACTGAAGGAATGGAAAGATGCCTTGTAAGACTCCCAAATCGGGAGCATAGAGAGATGGAATTATGATGGGAATATCAGAGAAAGGAAAAAGGTGGGATACCTGTTGAAAGTCAAAAACAATTAAATAAATACATTTTTATTAAATTAAAACACAAATAATACTTACCTTGGTATTAATAATTACAATTGGAATCTGAAAAGGGAAAAGAAAGGGTTAAAACACAATTTGACATGGGAATATGGGCCAAAAACAACTAAATTCAAGGGACACGGAAAAAATTCAATTCGGCACGAAATTACGGAGGGCGGGTATAAATAGAGGGATACTATGCAAGCAGCTCAGTTTGGCAGAGGCAGCGAAGGAGCAACATCTCCTCCTCCTCAAACAGGTCCAGGTGGCTAGCCTGAGGAAGTCCCAAACGAGGACGAAACGTCGCGAGCGCCACCTAGGGACCAAAATGAATATAGGTTAACCGATAATTGGACATTCTAAAAGCCAAACCAAAAAAATGAAAAAAACAAAATAAAAAAAAGAAAAAAACAAAAAGAACAAAAAAATATATATTTATACTTGATATAACAAAGGCGACTTGACTTAAACGCTATTTAGCAAGATGGGGAGGGGGACTGGCCATCCACAGTGATCGGACCGTGCATCACCCGGGATTCATTCCCGGGTTCCTATATCCCCCAACCTAACCCTAACCCTAACCCTAACCCCTAACCCCTAACCCTAACCCTAACCCTAACCCTAACCCCTAACCCCTAACCCCTAACCCCTAACCCTAACCCTAACCCTAACCCTAACCCTAACCCTAACCCCTAACCCCTAACCCTAACCCTAACCCTAACCCTAACCCTAACCCTTTACCCTTACCCTAACCCTAACCTTTACCCTTACCCTAACCCTAACCCCTTACCCTAAACCTAACCCCTACCCCTTACCCTAACCCTCACCCCAACCCCTTACCCTAACCCTAACCCCAACCCCTTACCCTAAACCTAACCCCTACCCCTTACCCTAACCCTCACCCCTACCCCTTACCCTAAACCCAACCCCTACCCCTTACCCTAACCCTAACTCCAAACCCCTTTCCTGACCCCTAACCCTAACCCTAACCCCCTATCCTAACTCCTTACCCTACCCTAACCTCCACCCCCCTTCCTTACCCCTTACCCTAACCCTTACCTCTTACCCTAACCCCAACCCCTTACCCTAACCCTAACCCCTTCCCACTCACCTCTATTCTCCTTATCCATTACCCAGCTTCTCTCTCACACATAACCATTTTCCCACAGTCGCCCCCCAGAAACCGGACCCAAGTGAAAATAAAAACATAACCACTGCCTGTCTCCCATTATTTTAATCACAATTTTATTTTATTTTTTTTCCCCCTCCTTGTTTTAGTTGTTGTTTTTTTGTTCTCTTGCTTTTTTGTTTGGTTCTTTTTGTTTGTTTTTTGTTCTTTTTTCTTTTTTTCTTTTTCTTTTTTTCTTTTTTTGTCTTTTTGTTCTTTTGTTTTTTTGAGTGTGGTTTTTTTTGCTTTTTTAATTTTTATTTGTTTTAGTTTAGTTTGGTTTTTTTTGGTTTTTTTCGCCCACAATAAAGTTTTTTATAAACCAGCACCAGGCACACTTTGGTTTTAAACATCACTTATAGGATGTGTTGTTTTATATTATCATTTAATCATTATATTGCTATTTTATTGGTATATTTATGGATTGTCTTTTATTTTTTTATGGGACAATTTATGAATATAGTTCTAGGATGGTTTGGGGTGAACAGATTGGGAGATTTTATGAATTTAGTGTGTGTATAATTGCTCTTATTATATGTGCGTGTGTGTGTGAGTGTGTATATACATTGCTCTTTCTTATTATTTATATATTAATTATTTTTAAACCACTTTCTTTCTTATTATATTTATATATTAATTATTTTTAAATCACTTTTACTATGCATGCCACCCTCCCATATCTGTTCGCCCATAAAACACATTAGGAAATTATGCACTTTTTTTATATTGATTGACATGGTTTTATTTAGCAACACACC
>NW_026910477.1:27500-72611 GCF_963691925.1 Scomber scombrus
AAGGATTTTCCAAAGTTGGCAAAAATTTAAAAATAAGACACGGCTGGTAGTGTCGAAAAAGTCAAAAATGTGGATTTTCCCAAAACGTGCTAAAAGTGGCCGGGGGTCGGGATGAGTGAAAAACGAGCAAAATCAAGCACAGTTGGGGCGTTTTATGAAAATTGTGAAGGATTTTCCAAAGTGGGCAAAAATTAAAAAAAAAAAAAAGACAGGGCTGGTAGTGTTGAAAAAGTCAAAAATGGGGATTTTCCCAAAACTTGCTAAAACGGGCCGGGGGGGGGGGGGGGGGGGGCTGAGTGAAAAACGAGCAAAATCAAGCACAGTTGGGGCGTTTTGTGAAAATTGTGAAGGATTTTCCAAAGTGGGCAAAAATTTAAAAAAACGACAGGGCCGTTAAGGGTCGAAAAAGTCAAAAATGGGGATTTTTCCAAACTTTGCTAAAAGGGGCCGGGGGGCGGGCTGAGTGAAAAACGAGCAAAATCAAGCACAGTTGGGGCGTTTTGTGAAAATTGTGAAGGATTTTCCAAAGTGGGCAAAAATTTAAAAAAACGACAGGGCCGTTAAGGGTCGAAAAAGTCAAAAATGGGGATTTTTCCAAACTTTGCTAAAAGGGGCCAGGGGGGCGGGCTGAGTGAAAAACGAGCAAAATCAAGCACGGTTGGGGCGTTTTGTGAAAATTGTGAAGGATTTTCCAAAGTGGGCAATAAATTTAAAAAAACGACAGGGCCGTTAAGTGTCGAAAAAGTCAAAAATGTGGATTTTCCAAAAATTTGGTAAAAGGGGCCAGGGGGTCGGGCTGAGTGAAAAACGAGCAAATTCAAGCACAGTTGGGGCGTTTTGTGAAAATTGTGATGGATTTTCCAAAGTGGGCAAAAATTTTAAAAATCGGCAGGGCCGTTAAGTGTCGAAAAAGTCAAAAATGGGGATTTTCCCAAAACTTGATAAAAGGGGCCAGGGGGCGGGCTGAGTGAAAAACGAGCAAAATCAAGCACAGTTGGGGCGTTTTGTGAAAATTGTGAAGGATTTTCCAAATTGGGCAAAAAATTTTAAAAAACGACAGGGCCGTTAAGGGTCGAAAAAGTCAAAAATGGGGATTTTTAAAAAACTTCCTAAAAGGGGCCAGGGGGTCGGGCTGAGTGAAAAACGAGCAAATTCAAGCACAGTTGGGGAGTTTTGTGAAAATTGTGATGGATTTTCCAAAGTGGGCAAAAATTTAAAAAATCGACAGGGCCGTTAAGTGTCGAAAAAGTCAAAAATGGGGATTTTCCCAAAACTTGATAAAAGGGGCCAGCGGGGCGGGCTGAGTGAAAAACGAGCAAAATCAAGCACAGTTGGGGCGTTTTGTGAAAATTGTGAAGGATTTTCCAAATTGGGCAAAAAATTTTAAAAAACGACAGGGCCGTTAAGGGTCGAAAAAGTCAAAAATGGGGATTTTTACAAAACTTCCTAAAAGGGGACAGGGGGGCGGGCTGAGTGAGAAAGGAGCAAAATCAAGCACAGTTGGGGCGTTTTGTGAAAATTGTGAAGGATTTTCCAAAGTTGGCAAAAATTAAAAAAAACGACAGGGCCGGTATTGTCGAAAAAGTAAAAAATGGGAATTTTCCCAAACCTTGCTAAAAGGGGCCAGGGGGGCGGGTTGAGTGAAACACGAGCAAAATCAAGCACAGTTGGGGTGTTTTGTGAAAATTGTGAAGGATTTTCCAAAGTGGGCAAAAATTTTAAAAGGCGACAGGGCCGGTAGTGTCGAAAAAGTCAAAAATGTGGATTTTCCCAAAACTTGCTAAAAGTGGCCCGGGGGCGGGATGATTGAGCAAAATCAAGCACAGTTGATGTGTAATGTGAAAATTGTGAAGGATTTTCCAAAGTGGGCAAAAATTTAATAAAACGACTGGGCCGTTAAGGGTCGAAAAAGTCCAAAATTGGGATTTTCCCAAACTTTGGTAAAAGGGGCCAGGGGGGCGGGCTGAGTGAAAAACGAGCAAAATCAAGCACGGTTGGGGCGTTTTGTAAAAATTGTGAAGGATTTTCCAAAGTTGGCAAAAATTTAAAAATAAGACACGGCTGGTAGTGTCGAAAAAGTCAAAAATGTGGATTTTCCCAAAACTTGCTAAAAGTGGCCGGGGGTCGGGATGAGTGAAAAACGAGCAAAATCAAGCACAGTTGGGGCGTTTTATGAAAATTGTGAAGGATTTTCCAAAGTGGGCAAAAATTAAAAAAAAAAAAAAGACAGGGCTGGTAGTGTTGAAAAAGTCAAAAATGTGGATTTTCCCAAAACTTGCTAAAAGGGGCCAGGGGGGCGGGCTGAGTGAAACACGAGCAAAATCAAGCACAGTTGGGGTGTTTTGTGAAAATTGTGAAGGATTTTCCAAAGTGGGCAAAAATTTTAAAAGGCGACAGGGCCGGTAGTGTCGAAAAAGTCAAAAATGTGGATTTTCCCAAAACTTGCTAAAAGTGGCCGGGGGGCGGGATGTTTGAAAAACGAGCAAAATCAAGCACAGTTGGGGCGTTTTGTGAAAATTGTGAAGGATTTTCCAAAGTGGGCAAACATTTTAAAAGGCCACAGGGCCGGTAGTGTCGAAAAAGTCAAAAATGGGGATTTTCCCAAACTTTGGTAAAAGGGGCCAGGGGGCGGGCTGAGTGAAAAACAAGAAAAATCAAGCACAGTTGGGGCGTTTTGTGACAATTGTGAAGGATTTTCCAAAGTGGGCAAAAATTGAAAGAAACGACAGGGCCGTTAAGGGTCGAAAAAGTCAAAAATGGGGATTTTCCCAAAACTTGCTAAAAGGGGCCCGGGGGTGGGCTCAGTAAAAAACGAGCGAAATCAAGCACAGTTGGGGCATTTGTGAAAATTGTGAAGGATTTTCCAAAGTGGGCAAAAAATTGAAAGAAACGACAGGGCCGTTAAGGGTCGAAAAAGTCAAAAATGGGGATTTTCCTAAAACTTGCTAAAAGGGGCCCGGGGGTGGGCTCAGTAAAAAACGAGCAAAATCAAGCACATTGGGGTGTTTTGTGAAAATTGTGAAGGATTTTCCAAAGTGGGCAAAAATTTTAAAACGCGACAGGGCCGGTAGTGTCGAAAAAGTCAAAAATTTGGATTTTCCCAAAACTTGCTAAAAGTGGCCGGGGGGCGGGATGTTTGAAAAACGAGCAAAATCAAGCACAGTTGGGGCGTTTTGTGAAAATTGTGAAGGATTGTCCAAAGTGGGTAAAAATATTAAAAGGTGACAGGGCCGGTAGTGTCGAAAAAGTCAAAAATGGGGATTTTCCCAAAACTTGCTAAAAGTGGCCGGGAGGCGGGATGAGTGAGCAAAATCAAGAACAGTTGGGGCGTTTTGAGAAAATTGTGAAGGATTTTCCAAAGTGGGCAAAAATTTTAAAAAACGATAGGGCCGGTAGTGTCAAAAAAGTCAAAAATGGGGATTTTCCCAAAACTTGCTAAAAGTGGCCGGGGGGCGGGATGAGTGAAAAACGAGCAAAATCAAGCACAGTTGGGGTGTTTTGTGAAAATTGTGAAGGATTTTCCAAAGTGGGCAAAAATTTTAAAAGGTGACAGGGCCGGTAGTGTCGAAAAAGTCAAAAATGGGGATTTTCCCAAAACATGCTAAAAGTGGCCGGGGGGCGGGATGAGTGAGCAAAATCAAGCACAGTTGATGTGTAATGTGAAAATTGTGAAGGATTTTCCAAACCAGGCAAAAATTTTAATAGGCGACAGGGCCGGTAGTGTCGAAAAAGTCAAAAATGTGGATTTTCCCAAAACTTGCTAAAAGTGGCCGGGGGGCGGGATGTTTGAAAAACGAGCAAAATCAAGCACAGTTGGGGCGTTTTGTGAAAATTGTGAAGGATTTTCCAAAGTGGGCAAACATTTTAAAAGGCCACAGGGCCGGTAGTGTCGAAAAAGTCAAAAATGGGGATTTTCCCAAAACCTGCTAAAAGTGGCCGGGGAGCGGGATGAGTGAGCAAAATCAAGCACAGTTGATGTGTAATGTGAAAATTGTGAAGGATTTTCCAAAGTGGGCAAAAATTTAGAAAAACGACAGGGCCGTTAACGGTCGAAAAAGTCAAAAATGGCGATTTTCCCAAAACTTGCTAAAAGGGGTCAGGGGGGGCGGGCTGTGTGAAAAACGAGAAAAATCAAGCACAGTTGGGGCATTTGTGAAAATTGTGAAGGATTTTCCAAACCAGGCAAAAATTTAAAAATAAGACACGGCTGGTAGTGTCGAAAAAGTAAAAAATGTGGATTTTCCCAAAACTTGCTAAAAGTGGCCGGGGGTCGGGATGAGTGGAAAAACGAGCAAAATCAAGCACAGTTGGGGTGTTTTGTGAAAATTGTGAAGGATTTTCCAAAGTGGGCAAAAATTTTAAAAGGCGACAGGGCCGGTAGTGTCGAAAAAGTCAAAAATGTGGATTTTCCCAAAACTTGCTAAAAGTGGCCCGGGGGCGGGATGATTGAGCAAAATCAAGCACAGTTGATGTGTAATGTGAAAATTGTGAAGGATTTTCCAAAGTGGGCAAAAATTTAATAAAACGACTGGGCCGTTAAGGGTCGAAAAAGTCCAAAATTGGGATTTTCCCAAACTTTGGTAAAAGGGGCCAGGGGGGCGGGCTGAGTGAAAAACGAGCAAAATCAAGCACGGTTGGGGCGTTTTGTAAAAATTGTGAAGGATTTTCCAAAGTTGGCAAAAATTTAAAAATAAGACACGGCTGGTAGTGTCGAAAAAGTCAAAAATGTGGATTTTCCCAAAACGTGCTAAAAGTGGCCGGGGGTCGGGATGAGTGAAAAACGAGCAAAATCAAGCACAGTTGGGGCGTTTTATGAAAATTGTGAAGGATTTTCCAAAGTGGGCAAAAATTAAAAAAAAAAAAAAGACAGGGCTGGTAGTGTTGAAAAAGTCAAAAATGGGGATTTTCCCAAAACTTGCTAAAACGGGCCGGGGGGGGGGGGGGGGGGGCTGAGTGAAAAACGAGCAAAATCAAGCACAGTTGGGGCGTTTTGTGAAAATTGTGAAGGATTTTCCAAAGTGGGCAAAAATTTAAAAAAACGACAGGGCCGTTAAGGGTCGAAAAAGTCAAAAATGGGGATTTTTCCAAACTTTGCTAAAAGGGGCCGGGGGGCGGGCTGAGTGAAAAACGAGCAAAATCAAGCACAGTTGGGGCGTTTTGTGAAAATTGTGAAGGATTTTCCAAAGTGGGCAAAAATTTAAAAAAACGACAGGGCCGTTAAGGGTCGAAAAAGTCAAAAATGGGGATTTTTCCAAACTTTGCTAAAAGGGGCCAGGGGGGCGGGCTGAGTGAAAAACGAGCAAAATCAAGCACGGTTGGGGCGTTTTGTGAAAATTGTGAAGGATTTTCCAAAGTGGGCAAAAATGTTAAAAAACGAAAGGGGCCGGTAGTGTCAAAAAAGTCAAAAATGGGGATTTTCCCAAAACTTGCAAAAAGTGGCCGGGGGGCGGGATGAGTGAAAAACTAGCAAAATCAAGCACAGTTGGGGTGTTTTGTGAAAATTGTGAAGGATTTTCCAAAGTGGGCAAAAATTTTAAAAGGTGACAGGGCCGGTAGTGTCGAAAAAGTCAAAAATGGGGATTTTCCCAAAACCTGCTAAAAGTGGCCGGGGGGCGGGATGAGTGAGCAAAATCAAGCACAATTGATGTGTAATTGTCAGTATCCTTGCATGTTCATTGACACCTGCTGGACATTTTGTGTTGCAACCATGTGCTTTTGTTTGTTTTGGGTAATGACTCCGCCCTCACCTGTCATGCTTCCATGTGGTCATTGTCGGCCATTTTGTGCTCACCTGTACTCCGTTAACTCCTAATGATTAGGCCTACTTATTCTGTGCTCTGTCAGCCCCAGTTTGTCAGATTGTCCCAGTCTTTTGTTCTGAGCACATCTACCGTTGTTACCTGCTTTTCCTGTCTGCCAACCTGCTTGTTTGTACTCTGCCTGTGAACCTGGTTTTTGGATTTTGCCTGCCGATTTGGATTATCTGCCTGTTTGGACTGCTTATTTGGACCTGACCCTTGCCTGCCTCTAGACCACTCTTTGGACTGCCCTCTAGTTTGTCAGCTTTTTTCCTGTTTCAGTTTTGTGGCCAAGAGCCTGCCTTTTTGTTGAGTTTTTTGACCGTTTGACGGGACATTCTTTGTTGTTTTTTGACTTTTTCTGTTCAATTAAAAACTCTTGAATTTGGAACTTTCTGCATTTGGGTCCGAACTTTCTACAAAACCTGACAGTAATGTGTTAAAAGGCGACAGGGCCGGTAGTGTCGAAAAAGTCAAAAATGGGGATTTTCCCAAAACCTGCTAAAAGTGGCCCGGGGGCGGGATGAGTGAGCAAAATCAAGCACAGTTGATGTGTAATGTGAAAATTGTGAAGGATTTTCCAAAGTGGGCAAAAATTTAATAAAACGACAGGGCCGTTAAGGGTCGAAAAAGTCAAAAATTGGGATTTTCCCAAACTTTGGTAAAAGGGGCCAGGGGGGCGGGCTGAGTGAGAAAGGAGCTAAATCAAGCACAGTTGGGGCGTTTTGTGAAAATTGTGAAGGATTTTCCAAAGTGGGCAAAATTTAAAAAAAAAAAGACAGGGCTGGTAGTGTCGAAAAAGTAAAAAATGTGGATTTTCCCAAAACTTGCTAAAAGGGGCCAGAGGGGCGGGCTGAGTGAGAAAGGAGCAAACTCAAGTACAGTTGGGGCGTTGTGTGAAAATTGTGACGTATTTTCCAAACCGGGCAAAAATTGAAAAAAAACGACAGGGCCGGTAGTGTCGAAAAAGTCAAAAATGGGGAAGGGTGGGCGATTGTCCCAAACCTTGCTAAAAAGGGGCCAGGGGGGCGGACTGAGTAAGAAAGGAGCAAAATCAAGCACAGTTGGGGCGTTGTGTGAAAATTGTGAAGGATTTTCCAAACCGGGTAAAAATTGAAAAAAACGACAGGGCCGGTAGTGTCGAAAAAGTCAAAAATGGGGATTTTCACAAACTTTGCTAAAAGGGGCCAGGGGGCGGGCTGAGTGAGAAAGGAGCAAAATCAAGCACAGTTGGGGCGTTTTGAGAAAATTGTGAAGGATATTCCAAAGTGGGCAAAAATTGAATAAAACGACAGGGCCAGTAGTGTCGAAAAAGTCAAAAATTGGGATCTTCCCAAACCTTGCTAAAAGGGGCCAGGGGGCGGGCTGAGTGAAAAACAAGAAAAATCAAGCACAGTTGGGGCGTTTTGTGACAATTGTGAAGGATTTTCCAAAGTGGGCAAAAATTGAAAAAAACGACAGGGCCGTTAAGGGTCGAAAAAGTCAAAAATGGGGATTTTCCCAAAACTTGCTAAAAGGGGCCCGGGGGTGGGCTCAGTAAAAAACGAGTGAAATCAAGCACATTGGGGCGTTTTGTGAAAATTGTGAAGGATTTTCCAAAGTGGGCAAAAATGTTAAAAGGCCACAGGGACGGTAGTGTCGAAAAAGTTAAAAAATGGGATTTTCCCAAACCTTGCTAAAAGGGGCCAGGGGGGCGGGCTGAGTGAAACACGAGCAAAATCAAGCACAGTTGGGGTGTTTTGTGAAAATTGTGAAGGATTTTCCAAAGTGGGCAAAAATTTTAAAACGCGACAGGGCCGGTAGTGTCGAAAAAGTCAAAAATTTGGATTTTCCCAAAACTTGCTAAAAGTGGCCGGGGGGCGGGATGTTTGAAAAACGAGCAAAATCAAGCACAGTTGGGGCGTTTTGTGAAAATTGTGAAGGATTGTCCAAAGTGGGTAAAAATTTTAAAAGGTGACAGGGCCGGTAGTGTCGAAAAAGTCAAAAATGGGGATTTTCCCAAAACTTGCTAAAAGTGGCCGGGAGGCGGGATGAGTGAGCAAAATCAAGAACAGTTGGGGCGTTTTGAGAAAATTGTGAAGGATTTTCCAAAGTGGGCAAAAATTTTAAAAAACTATAGGGCCGGTAGTGTCAAAAAAGTCAAAAATGGGGATTTTCCCAAAACTTGCTAAAATTGGCCGGGGGGCGGGATGAGTGAAAAACGAGCAAAATCAAGCACAGTTGGGGTGTTTTGTGAAAATTGTGAAGGATTTTCCAAAGTGGGCAAAAATTTTAAAAGGTGACAGGGCCGGTAGTGTCGAAAAAGTCAAAAATGGGGATTTTCCCAAAACCTGCTAAAAGTGGCCGGGGGGCGGGATGAGTGAGCAAAATCAAGCACAGTTGATGTGTAATGTGAAAATTGTGAAGGATTTTCCAAACCAGGCAAAAATTGAAAAAAACGACAGGGCCGGTAGTGTCGAAAAAGTCAAAAATGCGGATTTTCCCAAACCTTGCAAAAAGGGGCCGGGGGCGGGATCAGTAAAAAATTAGCGAAATCAAGCATATTTGGGGCGTTTTGTGAAAATTGTGAAGGATTTTCCAAAGTGGGCAAAAATTTAAAAAAACGACAGGGCCGGTAGTGTCGAAAAAGTCAAAAATGGGGATTTTCCCAAACCTTGCAAAAAGGGGCCGGGGGGCGGCCTCAGTGAAAAACGAGCAAAGTCAAGCACATTTGGGGAGCGTTTTGTGAAAATTGTGAAGGATTTTCCAAAGTGGGAAAAAATTTTTAAAAGGCGACAGGGCCGGTAGTGTCGAAAAAGTCAAAAATGGGGATTTTCCCAAAACCTGCTAAAAGTGGCCCAGGGGCGGGATGAGTGAGCAAAATCAAGCACAGTTGATGTGTAATGTGAAAATTGTGAAGGATTTTCCAAAGTGGGCAAAAATTTAATAAAACGACAGGGCCGTTAAGGGTCGAAAAAGTCAAAAATTGGGATTTTCCCAAACTTTGGTAAAAGGGGCCAAGGGGGCGGGATGAGTGAAAAACTAGCAAAATCAAGCACGGTTGGGGCGTTTTGTGAAAATTGTGAAGGATTTTCCAAAGTGGGCAAAAATTAAAAAAAAAGACAGGGCTGGTAGTGTCGAAAAAGTCAAAAATGGGGATTTTCCCAAAACTTGCAAAAAGGGGGCAGGGGATGGGCTGAGTGAAAAACGAGCAAAATCAAGCACAGTTGGGGCGTTTTGTGAAAATTGTGAAGGATTTTCCAAAGTGGGCAAAAATTTAAAAAAAAGACAGGGCCGGTAGTGTCGAAAAAGTCAAAAATGCGGATTTTCCCAAACCTTGCAAAAAGGGGCCGGGGGGCGGGCTCAGTAAAAAACGAGCAAAATCAAGCACATTTGGGGCGTTTTGTGAAAATTGTGAAGGATTTTCCAAAGTGGGCAAAAATGTTGAAAGGCCACAGGGACGGTAGTGTCGAAAAAGTTAAAAAAGGGGATTTTCCCAAACCTTGCTAAAGTGGCCGGGGGGCGGGATGATTAAAAAACGAGCAAAGTCAAGCACATTTGGGGCGTTTTGTGAAAATTGTGAAGGATTTTCCAAAGTGGGCAAAAATTTTAAAAGGCGACAGGGACGGTAGTGTCGAAAAAGTCAAAAATGGGGATTTTCCCAAAACCTGCTAAAATTGGCCCGGGGGCGGGATGAGTGAGCAAAATCAAGCACAGTTGATGTGTAATGTGAAAATTGTGAAGGATTTTCCAAAGTGGGCAAAAATTTAATAAAACGACAGGGCCGTTAAGGGTCGAAAAAGTCAAAAATGGGGATTTTCCCAAACTTTGGTAAAAGGGGCCAGGGGGCGGGCTGAGTGAAAAACAAGAAAAATCAAGCACAGTTGGGGCGTTTGTGAAAATTGTGAAGGATTTTCCAAAGTGGGCAAAAATTGAAAGAAACGACAGGGCCGTTAAGGGTCGAAAAAGTCAAAAATGGGGATTTTCCTAAAACTTGCTAAAAGGGGCCCGGGGGTGGGCTCAGTAAAAAACGAGCAAAATCAAGCACATTGGGGTGTTTTGTGAAAATTGTGAAGGATTTTCCAAAGTGGGCAAAAATTTTAAAACGCGACAGGGCCGGTAGTGTCGAAAAAGTCAAAAATTTGGATTTTCCCAAAACTTGCTAAAAGTGGCCGGGGGGCGGGATGTTTGAAAAACGAGCAAAATCAAGCACAGTTGGGGCGTTTTGTGAAAATTGTGAAGGATTGTCCAAAGTGGGTAAAAATATTAAAAGGTGACAGGGCCGGTAGTGTCGAAAAAGTCAAAAATGGGGATTTTCCCAAAACTTGCTAAAAGTGGCCGGGAGGCGGGATGAGTGAGCAAAATCAAGAACAGTTGGGGCGTTTTGAGAAAATTGTGAAGGATTTTCCAAAGTGGGCAAAAATTTTAAAAAACGATAGGGCCGGTAGTGTCAAAAAAGTCAAAAATGGGGATTTTCCCAAAACTTGCTAAAAGTGGCCGGGGGGCGGGATGAGTGAAAAACGAGCAAAATCAAGCACAGTTGGGGTGTTTTGTGAAAATTGTGAAGGATTTTCCAAAGTGGGCAAAAATTTTAAAAGGTGACAGGGCCGGTAGTGTCGAAAAAGTCAAAAATGGGGATTTTCCCAAAACCTGCTAAAAGTGGCCGGGGGGCGGGATGAGTGAGCAAAATCAAGCACAGTTGATGTGTAATGTGAAAATTGTGAAGGATTTTCCAAACCAGGCAAAAATTTTAATAGGCGACAGGGCCGGTAGTGTCGAAAAAGTCAAAAATGTGGATTTTCCCAAAACTTGCTAAAAGTGGCCGGGGGGCGGGATGTTTGAAAAACGAGCAAAATCAAGCACAGTTGGGGCGTTTTGTGAAAATTGTGAAGGATTTTCCAAAGTGGGCAAACATTTTAAAAGGCCACAGGGCCGGTAGTGTCGAAAAAGTCAAAAATGGGGATTTTCCCAAAACCTGCTAAAAGTGGCCGGGGAGCGGGATGAGTGAGCAAAATCAAGCACAGTTGATGTGTAATGTGAAAATTGTGAAGGATTTTCCAAAGTGGGCAAAAATTTAGAAAAACGACAGGGCCGTTAACGGTCGAAAAAGTCAAAAATGGCGATTTTCCCAAAACTTGCTAAAAGGGGTCAGGGGGGGCGGGCTGTGTGAAAAACGAGAAAAATCAAGCACAGTTGGGGCATTTGTGAAAATTGTGAAGGATTTTCCAAACCAGGCAAAAATTGAAAAAAACGACAGGGCCGGTAGTGTCGAAAAAGTCAAAAATGCGGATTTTCCCAAACCTTGCAAAAAGAGGCCCGGGGGTGGGCTCAGTAAAAAACGAGCGAAATCAAGCACATTTGGGGCGTTTTGTGAAAATTGTGAAGGATTTTCCAAAGTGGGCAAAAATGTTAAAAGGCCACAGGGACGGTAGTGTCGAAAAAGTTAAAAAAATGGGATTTTCCCAAAACTTGCTAAAAGGGGCCAGGGGGGCGGGCTGAGTGAAACACGAGCAAAATCAAGCACAGTTGGGGTGTTTTGTGAAAATTGTGAAGGATTTTCCAAAGTGGGCAAAAATTTTAAAAGGCGACAGGGCCGGTAGTGTCGAAAAAGTCAAAAATGTGGATTTTCCCAAAACTTGCTAAAAGTGGCCGGGGGGCGGGATGTTTGAAAAACGAGCAAAATCAAGCACAGTTGGGGCGTTTTGTGAAAATTGTGAAGGATTTTCCAAAGTGGGCAAACATTTTAAAAGGCCACAGGGCCGGTAGTGTCGAAAAAGTCAAAAATGGGGATTTTCCCAAACTTTGGTAAAAGGGGCCAGGGGGCGGGCTGAGTGAAAAACAAGAAAAATCAAGCACAGTTGGGGCGTTTTGTGACAATTGTGAAGGATTTTCCAAAGTGGGCAAAAATTGAAAGAAACGACAGGGCCGTTAAGGGTCGAAAAAGTCAAAAATGGGGATTTTCCCAAAACTTGCTAAAAGGGGCCCGGGGGTGGGCTCAGTAAAAAACGAGCGAAATCAAGCACAGTTGGGGCATTTGTGAAAATTGTGAAGGATTTTCCAAAGTGGGCAAAAATTGAAAGAAACGACAGGGCCGTTAAGGGTCGAAAAAGTCAAAAATGGGGATTTTCCTAAAACTTGCTAAAAGGGGCCCGGGGGTGGGCTCAGTAAAAAACGAGCAAAATCAAGCACATTGGGGTGTTTTGTGAAAATTGTGAAGGATTTTCCAAAGTGGGCAAAAATTTTAAAACGCGACAGGGCCGGTAGTGTCGAAAAAGTCAAAAATTTGGATTTTCCCAAAACTTGCTAAAAGTGGCCGGGGGGCGGGATGTTTGAAAAACGAGCAAAATCAAGCACAGTTGGGGCGTTTTGTGAAAATTGTGAAGGATTGTCCAAAGTGGGTAAAAATATTAAAAGGTGACAGGGCCGGTAGTGTCGAAAAAGTCAAAAATGGGGATTTTCCCAAAACTTGCTAAAAGTGGCCGGGAGGCGGGATGAGTGAGCAAAATCAAGAACAGTTGGGGCGTTTTGAGAAAATTGTGAAGGATTTTCCAAAGTGGGCAAAAATTTTAAAAAACGATAGGGCCGGTAGTGTCAAAAAAGTCAAAAATGGGGATTTTCCCAAAACTTGCTAAAAGTGGCCGGGGGGCGGGATGAGTGAAAAACGAGCAAAATCAAGCACAGTTGGGGTGTTTTGTGAAAATTGTGAAGGATTTTCCAAAGTGGGCAAAAATTTTAAAAGGTGACAGGGCCGGTAGTGTCGAAAAAGTCAAAAATGGGGATTTTCCCAAAACCTGCTAAAAGTGGCCGGGGGGCGGGATGAGTGAGCAAAATCAAGCACAGTTGATGTGTAATGTGAAAATTGTGAAGGATTTTCCAAACCAGGCAAAAATTTTAATAGGCGACAGGGCCGGTAGTGTCGAAAAAGTCAAAAATGTGGATTTTCCCAAAACTTGCTAAAAGTGGCCGGGGGGCGGGATGTTTGAAAAACGAGCAAAATCAAGCACAGTTGGGGCGTTTTGTGAAAATTGTGAAGGATTTTCCAAAGTGGGCAAACATTTTAAAAGGCCACAGGGCCGGTAGTGTCGAAAAAGTCAAAAATGGGGATTTTCCCAAAACCTGCTAAAAGTGGCCGGGGAGCGGGATGAGTGAGCAAAATCAAGCACAGTTGATGTGTAATGTGAAAATTGTGAAGGATTTTCCAAAGTGGGCAAAAATTTAGAAAAACGACAGGGCCGTTAACGGTCGAAAAAGTCAAAAATGGCGATTTTCCCAAAACTTGCTAAAAGGGGTCAGGGGGGGCGGGCTGTGTGAAAAACGAGAAAAATCAAGCACAGTTGGGGCATTTGTGAAAATTGTGAAGGATTTTCCAAACCAGGCAAAAATTTAAAAATAAGACACGGCTGGTAGTGTCGAAAAAGTAAAAAATGTGGATTTTCCCAAAACTTGCTAAAAGTGGCCGGGGGTCGGGATGAGTGGAAAAACGAGCAAAATCAAGCACAGTTGGGGTGTTTTGTGAAAATTGTGAAGGATTTTCCAAAGTGGGCAAAAATTTTAAAAGGCGACAGGGCCGGTAGTGTCGAAAAAGTCAAAAATGTGGATTTTCCCAAAACTTGCTAAAAGTGGCCCGGGGGCGGGATGATTGAGCAAAATCAAGCACAGTTGATGTGTAATGTGAAAATTGTGAAGGATTTTCCAAAGTGGGCAAAAATTTAATAAAACGACTGGGCCGTTAAGGGTCGAAAAAGTCCAAAATTGGGATTTTCCCAAACTTTGGTAAAAGGGGCCAGGGGGGCGGGCTGAGTGAAAAACGAGCAAAATCAAGCACGGTTGGGGCGTTTTGTAAAAATTGTGAAGGATTTTCCAAAGTTGGCAAAAATTTAAAAATAAGACACGGCTGGTAGTGTCGAAAAAGTCAAAAATGTGGATTTTCCCAAAACGTGCTAAAAGTGGCCGGGGGTCGGGATGAGTGAAAAACGAGCAAAATCAAGCACAGTTGGGGCGTTTTATGAAAATTGTGAAGGATTTTCCAAAGTGGGCAAAAATTAAAAAAAAAAAAAAGACAGGGCTGGTAGTGTTGAAAAAGTCAAAAATGGGGATTTTCCCAAAACTTGCTAAAACGGGCCGGGGGGGGGGGGGGGGGGGGCTGAGTGAAAAACGAGCAAAATCAAGCACAGTTGGGGCGTTTTGTGAAAATTGTGAAGGATTTTCCAAAGTGGGCAAAAATTTAAAAAAACGACAGGGCCGTTAAGGGTCGAAAAAGTCAAAAATGGGGATTTTTCCAAACTTTGCTAAAAGGGGCCGGGGGGCGGGCTGAGTGAAAAACGAGCAAAATCAAGCACAGTTGGGGCGTTTTGTGAAAATTGTGAAGGATTTTCCAAAGTGGGCAAAAATTTAAAAAAACGACAGGGCCGTTAAGGGTCGAAAAAGTCAAAAATGGGGATTTTTCCAAACTTTGCTAAAAGGGGCCAGGGGGGCGGGCTGAGTGAAAAACGAGCAAAATCAAGCACGGTTGGGGCGTTTTGTGAAAATTGTGAAGGATTTTCCAAAGTGGGCAATAAATTTAAAAAAACGACAGGGCCGTTAAGTGTCGAAAAAGTCAAAAATGTGGATTTTCCAAAAATTTGGTAAAAGGGGCCAGGGGGTCGGGCTGAGTGAAAAACGAGCAAATTCAAGCACAGTTGGGGCGTTTTGTGAAAATTGTGATGGATTTTCCAAAGTGGGCAAAAATTTTAAAAATCGGCAGGGCCGTTAAGTGTCGAAAAAGTCAAAAATGGGGATTTTCCCAAAACTTGATAAAAGGGGCCAGGGGGCGGGCTGAGTGAAAAACGAGCAAAATCAAGCACAGTTGGGGCGTTTTGTGAAAATTGTGAAGGATTTTCCAAATTGGGCAAAAAATTTTAAAAAACGACAGGGCCGTTAAGGGTCGAAAAAGTCAAAAATGGGGATTTTTAAAAAACTTCCTAAAAGGGGCCAGGGGGTCGGGCTGAGTGAAAAACGAGCAAATTCAAGCACAGTTGGGGAGTTTTGTGAAAATTGTGATGGATTTTCCAAAGTGGGCAAAAATTTAAAAAATCGACAGGGCCGTTAAGTGTCGAAAAAGTCAAAAATGGGGATTTTCCCAAAACTTGATAAAAGGGGCCAGCGGGGCGGGCTGAGTGAAAAACGAGCAAAATCAAGCACAGTTGGGGCGTTTTGTGAAAATTGTGAAGGATTTTCCAAATTGGGCAAAAAATTTTAAAAAAACGACAGGGCCGTTAAGGGTCGAAAAAGTCAAAAATGGGGATTTTTACAAAACTTCCTAAAAGGGGACAGGGGGGCGGGCTGAGTGAGAAAGGAGCAAAATCAAGCACAGTTGGGGCGTTTTGTGAAAATTGTGAAGGATTTTCCAAAGTTGGCAAAAATTAAAAAAAACGACAGGGCCGGTATTGTCGAAAAAGTAAAAAATGGGAATTTTCCCAAACCTTGCTAAAAGGGGCCAGGGGGGCGGGTTGAGTGAAACACGAGCAAAATCAAGCACAGTTGGGGTGTTTTGTGAAAATTGTGAAGGATTTTCCAAAGTGGGCAAAAATTTTAAAAGGCGACAGGGCCGGTAGTGTCGAAAAAGTCAAAAATGTGGATTTTCCCAAAACTTGCTAAAAGTGGCCCGGGGGCGGGATGATTGAGCAAAATCAAGCACAGTTGATGTGTAATGTGAAAATTGTGAAGGATTTTCCAAAGTGGGCAAAAATTTAATAAAACGACTGGGCCGTTAAGGGTCGAAAAAGTCCAAAATTGGGATTTTCCCAAACTTTGGTAAAAGGGGCCAGGGGGGCGGGCTGAGTGAAAAACGAGCAAAATCAAGCACGGTTGGGGCGTTTTGTAAAAATTGTGAAGGATTTTCCAAAGTTGGCAAAAATTTAAAAATAAGACACGGCTGGTAGTGTCGAAAAAGTCAAACATGTGGATTTTCCCAAAACTTGCTAAAAGTGGCCGGGGGTCGGGATGAGTGAAAAACGAGCAAAATCAAGCACAGTTGGGGCGTTTTATGAAAATTGTGAAGGATTTTCCAAAGTGGGCAAAAATTAAAAAAAAAAAAAAGACAGGGCTGGTAGTGTTGAAAAAGTCAAAAATGGGGATTTTCCCAAAACTTGCTAAAACGGGCCGGGGGGGGGGGGGGGGGGGGGGCTGAGTGAAAAACGAGCAAAATCAAGCACAGTTGGGGCGTTTTGTGAAAATTGTGAAGGATTTTCCAAAGTGGGCAAAAATTTAAAAAAAAGACAGTGCTGGTAGTGTCGAAAAAGTCAAAAATGGGGATTTTCCCAAAACTTGCTAAAAGGGGCCAGGGGGGCGGGCTGAGTGAAAAACGAGCAAAATCAAGCACAGTTGGGGCGTTTTGTGAAAATTGTGATGGATTTTCCAAAGTGGGCAAAAATTTTAAAAAACGACAGGGCCGTTAAGGGTCGA
The DNA here is from genome assembly GCF_963691925.1 of Scomber scombrus. NCBI lineage: Eukaryota > Metazoa > Chordata > Actinopteri > Scombriformes > Scombridae > Scomber > Scomber scombrus. Next base: position 43,721 of record NW_026910477.1, read on the forward strand.
AAAAGTCAAAAATGGGGATTTTTCCAAACTTTGCTAAAAGGGGCCAGGGGGGCGGGCTGAGTGAAAAACAAGCAAAATCAAGCACGGTTGGGGCGTTTTGTGAAAATTGTGAAGGATTTTCCAAAGTGGGCAATAAATTTAAAAAAAACGACAGGGCCGTTAAGTGTCGAAAAAGTCAAAAATGTGGATTTTCCAAAAATTTGGTAAAAGGGGCCAGGGGGTCGGGCTGAGTGAAAAACGAGCAAATTCAAGCACAGTTGGGGAGTTTTGTGAAAATTGTGATGGATTTTCCAAAGTGGGCAAAAATTTAAAAAATCGACAGGGCCGTTAAGTGTCGAAAAAGTCAAAAATGGGGATTTTCCCAAAACTTGATAAAAGGGGCCAGCGGGGCGGGCTGAGTGAAAAACGAGCAAAATCAAGCACAGTTGGGGCGTTTTGTGAAAATTGTGAAGGATTTTCCAAATTGGGCAAAAAATTTTAAAAAACGACAGGGCCGTTAAGGGTCGAAAAAGTCAAAAATGGGGATTTTTACAAAACTTCCTAAAAGGGGACAGGGGGGCGGGCCTGAGTGAGAAAGGAGCAAAATCAAGCACAGTTGGGGCGTTTTGTGAAAATTGTGAAGGATTTTCCAAAGTTGGCAAAAATTAAAAAAAACGACAGGGCCGGTAGTGTCGAAAAAGTAAAAAATGGGAATTTTCCCAAACCTTGCTAAAAGGGGCCAGGGGGGCGGGTTGAGTGAAACACGAGCAAAATCAAGCACAGTTGGGGTGTTTTGTGAAAATTGTGAAGGATTTTCCAAAGTGGGCAAAAATTTTAAAAGGCGACAGGGCCGGTAGTGTCGAAAAAGTCAAAAATGTGGATTTTCCCAAAACTTGCTAAAAGTGGCCGGGGGGCGGGATGTTTGAAAAACGAGCAAAATCAAGCACAGTTGGGGCGTTTTGTGAAAATTGTGAAGGATTTTCCAAAGTGGGCAAACATTTTAAAAGGCCACAGGGCCGGTAGTGTCGAAAAAGTCAAAAATGGGGATTTTCCCAAAACCTGCTAAAAGTGGCCGGGGAGCGGGATGAGTGAGCAAAATCAAGCACAGTTGATGTGTAATGTGAAAATTGTGAAGGATTTTCCAAAGTGGGCAAAAATTTAGAAAAACGACAGGGCCGTTAACGGTCGAAAAAGTCAAAAATGGCGATTTTCCCAAAACTTGCTAAAAGGGGTCAGGGGGGGCGGGGCTGTGTGAAAAACGAGAAAAATCAAGCACAGTTGGGGCATTTGTGAAAATTGTGAAGGATTTTCCAAACCAGGCAAAAATTGAAAAAAACGACAGGGCCGGTAGTGTCGAAAAAGTCAAAAATGCGGATTTTCCCAAACCTTGCAAAAAGAGGCCCGGGGGTGGGCTCAGTAAAAAACGAGCGAAATCAAGCACATTTGGGGCGTTTTGTGAAAATTGTGAAGGATTTTCCAAAGTGGGCAAAAATGTTAAAAGGCCACAGGGACGGTAGTGTCGAAAAAGTTAAAAAATGGGATTTTCCCAAAACTTGCTAAAAGGGGCCAGGGGGGCGGGCTGAGTGAAACACGAGCAAAATCAAGCACAGTTGGGGTGTTTTGTGAAAATTGTGAAGGATTTTCCAAAGTGGGCAAAAATTTTAAAAGGCGACAGGGCCGGTAGTGTCGAAAAAGTCAAAAATGTGGATTTTCCCAAAACTTGCTAAAAGTGGCCGGGGGGCGGGATGTTTGAAAAACGAGCAAAATCAAGCACAGTTGGGGCGTTTTGTGAAAATTGTGAAGGATTTTCCAAAGTGGGCAAACATTTTAAAAGGCCACAGGGCCGGTAGTGTCGAAAAAGTCAAAAATGGGGATTTTCCCAAAACTTGCTAAAAGTGGCCGGGAGGCGGGATGAGTGAGCAAAATCAAGCACAGTTGATGTGTAATGTGAAAATTGTGAAGGATTTTCCAAACCAGGCAAAAATTGAAAAAAACGACAGGGCCGGTACTGTCGAAAAAGTCAAAAATTGGGATTTTCCCAAACCTTGCAAAAAGGGGCCGGGGGGCGGCCTCAGTGAAAAACGAGCAAAATCAAGCACATTTGGGGCGTTTTGTGAAAATTGTGAAGGATTTTCCAAAGTGGGCAAAAATGTTAAAAAACGATAGGGCCGGTAGTGTCAAAAAAGTCAAAAATGGGGATTTTCCCAAAACTTGCTAAAAGTGGCCGGGGGGCGGGATGAGTGGAAAAACTAGCAAAATCAAGCACAGTTGGGGTGTTTTGTGAAAATTGTGAAGGATTTTCCAAAGTGGGCAAAAATTTTAAAAGGTGACAGGGCCGGTAGTGTCGAAAAAGTCAAAAATGGGGATTTTCCCAAAACCTGCTAAAAGTGGCCGGGGGGCGGGATGAGTGAGCAAAATCAAGCACAGTTGATGTGTAATGTGAAAATTGTGAAGGATTTTCCAAACCAGGCAAAAATTGAAAAAAACGACAGGGCCGGTAGTGTCGAAAAAGTCAAAAATGCGGATTTTCCCAAACCTTGCAAAAAGGGGCCGGGGGCGGGATCAGTAAAAAATTAGCGAAATCAAGCATATTTGGGGCGTTTTGTGAAAATTGTGAAGGATTTTCCAAAGTGGGCAAAAATTTAAAAAAAACGACAGGGCCGGTAGTGTCGAAAAAGTCAAAAATGGGGATTTTCCCAAACCTTGCAAAAAGGGGCCGGGGGGCGGCCTCAGTGAAAAACGAGCAAAGTCAAGCACATTTGGGGAGCGTTTTGTGAAAATTGTGAAGGATTTTCCAAAGTGGGAAAAAAATTTTAAAAGGCGACAGGGCCGGTAGTGTCGAAAAAGTCAAAAATGGGGATTTTCCCAAAACCTGCTAAAAGTGGCCCAGGGGCGGGATGAGTGAGCAAAATCAAGCACAGTTGATGTGTAATGTGAAAATTGTGAAGGATTTTCCAAAGTGGGCAAAAATTTAATAAAACGACAGGGCCGTTAAGGGTCGAAAAAGTCAAAAATTGGGATTTTCCCAAACTTTGGTAAAAGGGGCCAGGGGGGCGGGATGAGTGAAAAACTAGCAAAATCAAGCACGGTTGGGGCGTTTTGTGAAAATTGTGAAGGATTTTCCAAAGTGGGCAAAAATTTAAAAAAAAGACAGGGCCGGTAGTGTGTCGAAAAAGTCAAAAATGCGGATTTTCCCAAACCTTGCAAAAAGGGGCCGGGGGGCGGGCTCAGTAAAAAACGAGCAAAATCAAGCACATTTGGGGCGTTTTGTGAAAATTGTGAAGGATTTTCCAAAGTGGGCAAAAATGTTGAAAGGCCACAGGGACGGTAGTGTCGAAAAAGTTAAAAAAGGGGATTTTCCCAAACCTTGCTAAAAGTGGCCGGGGGGCGGGATGATTAAAAAACGAGCAAAGTCAAGCACATTTGGGGCGTTTTGTGAAAATTGTGAAGGATTTTCCAAAGTGGGCAAAAATTTTAAAAGGCGACAGGGCCGGTAGTGTCGAAAAAGTCAAAAATGGGGATTTTCCCAAAACCTGCTAAAATTGGCCCGGGGGCGGGATGAGTGAGCAAAATCAAGCACAGTTGATGTGTAATGTGAAAATTGTGAAGGATTTTCCAAACCAGGCAAAAATTGAAAAAAACGACAGGGCCGTTAAGGGTCGAAAAAGTCAAAAATGGGGATTTTCCCAAACTTTGGTAAATGGGGCCAGGGGGGCGGGCTGAGTGAAAAACGAGCAAAATCAAGCACGGTTGGGGCGTTTTGTGAAAATTGTGAAGGATTTTCCAAAGTGGGCAAAAATGTTAAAAGGCCACAGGGACGGTGGTGTCGAAAAAGTTAAAAAAGGGGATTTTCCCAAACCTTGCTAAAAGTGGCCGGGGGGCGGGATGAGTGAAAAACGAGCAAAGTCAAGCACATTTGGGGCGTTTTGTGAAAATTGTGAAGGATTTTCCAAAGTGGGCAAAAATGTTAAAAGGCCACAGGGACGGTAGTGTCGAAAAGTTAAAAAAGGGGATTTTCCCAAACCTTGCTAAAAAGGGCCAGGGGGGCGGGCTGAGTGAAACACGAGCAAAATCAAGAGCAGTTGGGGCGTTTTGTGAAAATTGTGAAGGATTTTCCAAAGTTGTCAAAAATTAAAAAAAACGGCAGGGCCGTTAAGTGTCGAAGAAGTCAAAATGGGGACTTTCCCAAAACTTGATAAAAGGGGCCAGCAGAGCGGGCTGAGAGAAAAACGAGCAAAATCAAGCACGGTGTGGGCGTTTTGTGATAATTGTGAAGGATTTTCCAAAGTGGGCAAAAATTTAGAAAAACGACAGGGCCGTTAACGGTCGAAAAAGTCAAAAATGTGGATTTTCCCAAAACTTGCTAAAAGTGGCCGGGGGGCGGGATGAGTGAAAAACGAGAAAAATCAAGCACAGTTGGGGCATTTGTGAAAATTATGAAGGATTTTCCAAAGTGGGAAAAAATTTAAAAAAAAGACAGGGCTGGTAGTGTCGAAAAAGTCAAAAATGGGGATTTTCCCAAAACTTGATAAAAGGGGCCAGGGGGGCGGGCTGAGTGAAAAACGAGCAAAATCAAGCACAGTTGGGGCGTTTTGTGAAAATTGTGAAGGATTTTCCAAAGTGGGCAAAAATTTGAATAAAACGACAGGGCCAGTAGTGTCGAAAAAGTCAAAAATGGGGATCTTCTCAAACCTTGCTAAAAGTGGCCAGAGGGGGTGGCTAAGTGAAAAAGGAGCAAAATCAAGCACAGTTGGGGCGTTGTGGGAGGGGGAAACGCACATAAGCACGGGAAAGAGAGGACACATGGTCAGTCTGAAAGGGGTTCACGTGGGGTGGAGTGTGTGTGTGTGTGTGTGTGTGTGCGTGCGTGTGCGTGTATGTGCGTGCGTGCGTGCGTGTGTGTGTGTGTGTGTGTGTGTGTGTGCATGTATGTGTTTGTATGTGTGTGTGTGTGTTTGTGTGTGTGTGTGTGTGTGTGTGTGTGCGTGTAGGTGTGCGTGTGGTGGTGGTGGTGGATTTGTGGTTGTGTACTATCTGATGAATGAACACAATCTAGGGTCACCCATTCATTTCCTATGGCGGTCATTTTTGACCGGGAACACCACAGGTGTTACAAAGTTGACTAAACAACTCAAAATTCAATGAAAGTAGTGATCAGCATTTGTATATGTTCAAATGCCTAGTGTGGAGGATATCATAAGCCCTTGAGACAATAAAATGTAAAACACAATATTTATGATTGATCAAAATGGAAATCGGTCAGATTTGACCCGAACACGACAGGAAGGTTAAATCGTCTTTTCTCACCAAGCTCATCGAAATGCACACTGAATCACTTATTCTGTCTGGAAATCCAGTAAAAACCCAGATAATGCAGAATTCACCGCATTGAACTGTTTCTGTTGATAAAACAGCATTTCCAGCAGTTCTGTTAAGAGAATGGCTTACAAATATGATTTTATGGCTTAAAACGTCTTTTCTCACCACGATCATCCAAATGCACACAGAATCACTTATTCTTACTGGAAATCCACAAAAAACCCAGATAATGCAGAATTCACGTCAATGAACTGTTTCTGTTGATAAAACGGCTGTTTTAGCAGCTCTGTTAAGAGAATGGCTTACAAATATGATTTTATGGCTTAAAACGTCTTTTCTCACCAAGATCATCCAAATGCACACAGAATCACTTATTCTGTTTGGAAATCCACAAAAAACCCAGATAATGCAGAATTCACCACAATGAACTGTTTCTGTTGATAAAACGGCTGTTTTAGCAGCTCTGTTAAGAGAATGTATTACAAATATAGTTTTAATGCTTAAATCGTCTTTTCTCACCAAGCTCATCCAAATGCACACTGAATCACTTATTCTGTCTGGAAATCCACAAAAAACCCAGATAATGCAGAATTCACCACATTGAACTGTTTCTGTTGATAAAACAGCTGTTTTAGCAGCTCTGTTAAGAGAATGGCTTACAAATAGGTTTTTATGGCTTAAAACGTCTTTTCTCACCAAGATCATCCAAATGCACACTTAATCACTTATTCTGTTTGGAAATCCACAAAAAAACCAGATAATGCAGAATTCACCACATTGAACTGTTTCTGTTGATAAAACGGCTGTTTTAGCAGCTCTGTTAAGAGAATGGCTTACAAATAGGTTTTTATGGCTTAAAACGTCTTTTCTCACCAAGATCATCCAAATGCACACTTAATCACTTATTCTGTTTGGAAATCCACAAAAAAAACCAGATAATGCAGAATTCACCACATTGAACTGTTTCTGTTGATAAAACGGCTGTTTTAGCAGCTCTGTTAAGACAATGTATTACAAACATATTTTTATTGCTTTAATCGTCTTTTCTCAACAAGATCATCCACCTGCACACAGAATCACTTATTCTGTCTGGAAATCCACAAAAAACCCAGATAATGCAAAATTCACCACATTGAACTGTTTCTGTTGATAAAACGGCTGTTTTAGCAGCTCTGTTAAGAGAATGGCTTACAAATAGGTTTTTATGGCTTAAAACGTCTTTTCTCACCAAGATCATCCAAATGCACACTTAATCACTTATTCTGTTTGGAAATCCACAAAAAAAACCAGATAATGCAGAATTCACCACATTGAACTGTTTCTGTTGATAAAACGGCTGTTTTAGCAGCTCTGTTAAGACAATGTATTACAAACATATTTTTATTGCTTTAATCGTCTTTTCTCAACAAGATCATCCACCTGCACACTGAATCACTTATTCTGTCTGGAAATCCACAAAAAACCCAGATAATGCAGAATTCACCACATTGAACTGTTTCTGTTGATAAAACAGCTGTTTTAGCAGCTCTGTTAAGAGAATGGCTTACAAATATGATTTTATGGCTTAAAACGTCTTTTCTCACCAAGATCATCCAAATGCACACAGAATCACTTATTCTGTCTGGAAATCCACAAAAAACCCAGATGATGCAAAATTCACCACATTGAACTGTTTCTGTTGATAAAACGGCTGTTTTAGCAGCTCTGTTAAGAGAATGGCTTACAAATAGGTTTTTATGGCTTAAAACGTCTTTTCTCACCAAGATCATCCAAATGCACACTTAATCACTTATTCTGTTTGGAAATCCACAAAAAAAACCAGATAATGCAGAATTCACCACATTGAACTGTTTCTGTTGATAAAACAGCATTTCCAGCAGTTCTGTTAAGAGAATGGCTTACAAATATGATTTTATGGCTTAAAACGTCTTTTCTCACCAAGATCATCCAAATGCACACAGAATCACTTATTCTGTCTGGAAATCCACAAAAAACCCAGATAATGCAAAATTCACCACATTGAACTGTTTCTGTTGATAAAACGGCTGTTTTAGCAGCTCTGTTAAGAGAATGGCTTACAAATAGGTTTTTATGGCTTAAAACGTCTTTTCTCACCAAGATCATCCAAATGCACACTTAATCACTTATTCTGTTTGGAAATCCACAAAAAAAACCAGATAATGCAGAATTCACCACATTGAACTGTTTCTGTTGATAAAACAGCATTTCTAGCAGTTCTGTTAAGAGAATGGCTTACAAATATGATTTTATGGCTTAAAACGTCTTTTCTCACCAAGATCATCCAAATGCACACAGAATCACTTATTCTGTCTGGAAATCCACAAAAAACCCAGATAATGCAGAATTCACCACAATGAACTGTTTCTGTTGGTAAAACGGCTGTTTTAGCAGCTCTGTTAAGACAATGTATTACAAACATATTTTTATTGCTTTAATCGTCTTTTCTCAGCAAGATCATCCAAATGCACACTGAATCACTTATTCTGTCTGGAAATCCACAAAAAACCCAGATAATGCAGAATTCACCACATTGAACTGTTTCTGTTGATAAACGGCTGTTTTAGCAGCTCTGTTAAGAGAATGGCTTACAAATATGTTTTTATGGCTTAAAACGTCTTTTCTCACCAAGATCATCCAAATGCACACAGAATCACTTATTCTGTCTGGAAATCCACAAAAAACCCAGATAATGCAGAATTCACCACAATGAACTGTTTCTGTTGATAAAACGGCTGTTTTAGCAGCTCTGTTAAGAGAATGTATTACAAATATAGTTTTAATACTTAAATCGTCTTTTCTCACCAAGCTCATCCAAATGCACACTGAATCACTTATTCTGTCTGGAAATCCACAAAAAACCCAGAAAATGCAGAATTTACCACATTGAACTGTTTCTGTTGATAAAACAGCATTTCCAGCAGTTCTGTTAAGAGAATGGCTTACAAATATGTTTTTATGGCTTAAAACGTTTTTTCTCACCAAGATCAGACAAAATCACTTATCCTGTCTGGAAATCCACAAAAAACCCAGATAATGCAGAATTCACCACATTGAACTGTTTCTGTTGATAAAACGGCTGTTTTAGCAGCTCTGTTAAGAGAATGGCTTACAAATAGGTTTTTATGGCTTAAAACGTCTTTTCTCACCAAGATCATCCAAATGCACACTTAATCACTTATTCTGTTTGGAAATCCACAAAAAAAACAGATAATGCAGGATTCACCACATTGAACTGTTTCTGTTGATAAAACAGCATTTCCAGCAGTTCTGTTAAGAGAATGGCTTACAAATATGTTTTTTATGGCTTAAAACGTCTTTTCTCACCAAGATCATCCAAATGCACACAAAATCACTTATCCTGTCTGGAAATCCACACAAAACCCAGATAATGCAGAATTCACCGCATTGAACTGTTTCTGTTGATAAAACAGCATTTCCAGCAGTTCTGTTAAGAGAATGGCTTACAAATATGATTTTATGGCTTAAAACGTCTTTTCTCACCAAGATCATCCACCTGCACACTGAATCACTTATTCTGTCTGGAAATCCACAAAAAACCCAGATAATGCAGAATTCACCACAATGAACTGTTTCTGTTGGTAAAACGGCTGTTTTAGCAGCTCTGTTAAGACAATGTATTACAAACATATTTTTATTGCTTTAATCGTCTTTTCACAGCAAGATCATCCACCTGCACACTGAATCACTTATTCTGTCTGGAAATCCACAAAAAACCCAGATAATGCAGAATTCACCACATTGAACTGTTTCTGTTGATAAAACGGTTGTTTTAGCAGCTCTGTTAAGAGAATGGCTTACAAATATGTTTTTATGGCTTAAAACGTCTTTTCTCAGCAAGATCATCCAAATGCACACTGAATCACTTATTCTGTCTGGAAATCCACAAAAAACCCAGAAAATGCAGAATTTACCACATTGAACTGTTTCTGTTGATAAAACAGCATTTCCAGCAGTTCTGTTAAGAGAATGGCTTACAAATATGTTTTTATGGCTTAAAACGTTTTTTCTCACCAAGATCAGACAAAATCACTTATCCTGTCTGGAAATCCACAAAAAACCCAGATAATGCAGAATTCACCACATTGAACTGTTTCTGTTGATAAAACGGTTGTTTTAGCAGCTCTGTTAAGAGAATGGCTTACAAATATGTTTTTATGGCTTAAAACGTCTTTTCTCACCAAGATCATCCAAATGCACACTTAATCACTTATTCTGTTTGGAAATCCACAAAAAAAAACAGATAATGCAGGATTCACCACATTGAACTGTTTCTGCTGATAAAACAGCATTTCCAGCAGTTCTGTTAAGAGAATGGCTTACAAATATGTTTTTTATGGCTTAAAACGTCTTTTCTCACCAAGATCATCCAAATGCACACAAAATCACTTATCCTGTCTGGAAATCCACAAAAAACCCAGATAATGCAGAATTCACCGCATTGAACTGTTTCTGTTGATAAAACAGCATTTCCAGCAGTTCTGTTAAGAGAATGGCTTACAAATATGATTTTATGGCTTAAAACGTCTTTTCTCACCAAGATCATCCAAATGCACACAGAATCACTTATTCTGTCTGGAAATCCACAAAAAACCCAGATAATGCAGAATTCACCACAATGAACTGTTTCTGTTGGTAAAACGGCTGTTTTAGCAGCTCTGTTAAGACAATGTATTACAAACATATTTTTATTGCTTTAATCGTCTTTTCTCAGCAAGATCATCCAAATGCACACTGAATCACTTATTCTGTCTGGAAATCCACAAAAAACCCAGATAATGCAGAATTCACCACATTGAACTGTTTCTGTTGATAAAACGGCTGTTTTAGCAGCTCTGTTAAGAGAATGGCTTACAAATATGTTTTTATGGCTTAAAACGTCTTTTCTCACCAAGATCATCCAAATGCACACAGAATCACTTATTCTGTCTGGAAATCCACAAAAAACCCAGATAATGCAGAATTCACCACAATGAACTGTTTCTGTTGATAAAACGGCTGTTTTAGCAGCTCTGTTAAGAGAATGTATTACAAATATAGTTTTAATGCTTAAATCGTCTTTTCTCACCAAGCTCATCCAAATGCACACTGAATCACTTATTCTGTCTGGAAATCCACAAAAAACCCAGAAAATGCAGAATTTACCACATTGAACTGTTTCTGTTGATAAAACAGCATTTCCAGCAGTTCTGTTAAGAGAATGGCTTACAAATATGTTTTTATGGCTTAAAACGTTTTTTCTCACCAAGATCATACAAAATCACTTATCCTGTCTGGAAATCCACAAAAAACCCAGATAATGCAGAATTCACCACATTGAACTGTTTCTGTTGATAAAACGGCTGTTTTAGCAGCTCTGTTAAGAGAATGGCTTACAAATAGGTTTTTATGGCTTAAAACGTCTTTTCTCACCAAGATCATCCAAATGCACACTTAATCACTTATTCTGTTTGGAAATCCACAAAAAAAACAGATAATGCAGGATTCACCACATTGAACTGTTTCTGTTGATAAAACAGCATTTCCAGCAGTTCTGTTAAGAGAATGGCTTACAAATATGTTTTTTATGGCTTAAAACGTCTTTTCTCACCAAGATCATCCAAATGCACACAAAATCACTTATCCTGTCTGGAAATCCACAAAAAACCCAGATAATGCAGAATTCACCGCATTGAACTGTTTCTGTTGATAAAACAGCATTTCCAGCAGTTCTGTTAAGAGAATGGCTTACAAATATGATTTTATGGCTTAAAACGTCTTTTCTCACCAAGATCATCCACCTGCACACTGAATCACTTATTCTGTCTGGAAATCCACAAAAAACCCAGATAATGCAGAATTCACCACAATGAACTGTTTCTGTTGGTAAAACGGCTGTTTTAGCAGCTCTGTTAAGACAATGTATTACAAACATATTTTTATTGCTTTAATCGTCTTTTCACAGCAAGATCATCCACCTGCACACTGAATCACTTATTCTGTCTGGAAATCCACAAAAAACCCAGATAATGCAGAATTCACCACATTGAACTGTTTCTGTTGATAAAACGGTTGTTTTAGCAGCTCTGTTAAGAGAATGGCTTACAAATATGTTTTTATGGCTTAAAACGTCTTTTCTCAGCAAGATCATCCAAATGCACACTGAATCACTTATTCTGTCTGGAAATCCACAAAAAACCCAGAAAATGCAGAATTTACCACATTGAACTGTTTCTGTTGATAAAACAGCATTTCCAGCAGTTCTGTTAAGAGAATGGCTTACAAATATGTTTTTATGGCTTAAAACGTTTTTTCTCACCAAGATCAGACAAAATCACTTATCCTGTCTGGAAATCCACAAAAAACCCAGATAATGCAGAATTCACCACATTGAACTGTTTCTGTTGATAAAACGGTTGTTTTAGCAGCTCTGTTAAGAGAATGGCTTACAAATATGTTTTTATGGCTTAAAACGTCTTTTCTCACCAAGATCATCCAAATGCACACTTAATCACTTATTCTGTTTGGAAATCCACAAAAAAAAACAGATAATGCAGGATTCACCACATTGAACTGTTTCTGCTGATAAAACAGCATTTCCAGCAGTTCTGTTAAGAGAATGGCTTACAAATATGTTTTTTATGGCTTAAAACGTCTTTTCTCACCAAGATCATCCAAATGCACACAAAATCACTTATCCTGTCTGGAAATCCACAAAAAACCCAGATAATGCAGAATTCACCGCATTGAACTGTTTCTGTTGATAAAACAGCATTTCCAGCAGTTCTGTTAAGAGAATGGCTTACAAATATGATTTTATGGCTTAAAACGTCTTTTCTCACCAAGATCATCCAAATGCACACAGAATCACTTATTCTGTCTGGAAATCCACAAAAAACCCAGATAATGCAGAATTCACCACAATGAACTGTTTCTGTTGGTAAAACGGCTGTTTTAGCAGCTCTGTTAAGACAATGTATTACAAACATATTTTTATTGCTTTAATCGTCTTTTCACAGCAAGATCATCCACCTGCACACTGAATCACTTATTCTGTCTGGAAATCCACAAAAAACCCAGATAATGCAGAATTCACCACATTGAACTGTTTCTGTTAATAAAACGGTTGTTTTAGCAGCTCTGTTAAGAGAATGGCTTACAAATAGGTTTTTATGGCTTAAAACGTCTTTTCTCACCAAAATCATCCAAATGCACACAGAATCACTTATTCTGTCTGGAAATCCACAAAAAACCCAGATAATGCAGAATTCACCACAATGAACTGTTTCTGTTGATAAAACGGCTGTTTTAGCAGCTCTGTTAAGAGAATGTATTACAAATATAGTTTTAATGCTTAAATCGTCTTTTCTCACCAAGCTCATCCAAATGCACACTGAATCACTTATTCTGTCTGGAAATCCACAAAAAACCCAGAAAATGCAGAATTTACCACATTGAACTGTTTCTGTTGATAAAACAGCATTTCCAGCAGTTCTGTTAAGAGAATGGCTTACAAATATGTTTTTATGGCTTAAAACGTTTTTTCTCACCAAGATCAGACAAAATCACTTATCCTGTCTGGAAATCCACAAAAAACCCAGATAATGCAGAATTCCCCGCATTGAACTGTTTCTGTTGATAAAACAGCATTTCCAGCAGTTCTGTTAAGAGAATGGCTTACAAATATGTTTTTATGGCTTAAAACGTCTTTTCTCACCAAGATCATCCAAATGCACACAGAATCACTTAGTCTGTCTGGAAATCCACAAAAAACCCAGATAATGCAGGATTCACCACAATGAACTGTTTCTGTTGATAAAACGGCTGTTTTAGCAGCTCAGTTAAGACAATGTATTACAAACATATTTTTATTGCTTTAATCGTCTTTTCTCACAAAGATCATCCAAATGCACACTGAATCACTTATTCTGTCTGGAAATCCACAAAAAAAACCCAGATAATGCAGGATTCACCACAATGAACTGTTTCTGTTGATAAAACGGCTGTTATAGCAGCTCTGTTAAGACAATGTATTACAAACATATTTGTATTGCTTTAATCGTCTTTTCTCACCAAGATCATCCAAATGCACACTGAATCACTTATTCTGTCTGGAAATCCACAAAAAACCCAGATAATGCAGAATTCACCACATTGAACTGTTTCTGTTGATAAAACAGCGGTGTCAGCAGTTCTGTTAAGAGAATGGCTTACAAATATGATTTTATGGCTTAAAACGTCTCTTCTCACAAAGATCACACAAAATCACGTATTCTGTCTGGAAATCCACAAAAAACCCAGATAATGCAGAATTCACCACATTGAACTGTTTCTGTTGATAAAACGGCTGTTTTAGCAGCTCTGTTAAGACAAAAGCTTACTTATAGGTTTTTATGGCTTAAAACGTCTTTTCTCACGAAGATCATCCAAATGCACACAGAATCACTTATTCTGTCTGGAAATCCATAAAAAACCCAGATAATGCAGGATTCACGACATTGAACTGTTTCTGTTGATAAAACGGCTGTTTTAGCAGCTCTGTTAAGACAATGTATTACAAACATATTTTTATGGCTTAAAACGTCTTTTCTCACCAAGATCATCCAAATGCACACTTAATCACTTATTCTGTTTGGAAATCCACAAAAAAAACCAGATAATGCAGAATTCACCACATTGAACTGTTTCTGTTGATAAAACGGCTGTTTTAGCAGCTCTGTTAAGACAATGTATTACAAACATATTTTTATTGCTTTAATCGTCTTTTCTCAACAAGATCATCCACCTGCACACAGAATCACTTATTCTGTCTGGAAATCCACAAAAAACCCAGATAATGCAAAATTCACCACATTGAACTGTTTCTGTTGATAAAACGGCTGTTTTAGCAGCTCTGTTAAGAGAATGGCTTACAAATAGGTTTTTATGGCTTAAAACGTCTTTTCTCACCAAGATCATCCAAATGCACACTTAATCACTTATTCTGTTTGGAAATCCACAAAAAAAACCAGATAATGCAGAATTCACCACATTGAACTGTTTCTGTTGATAAAACGGCTGTTTTAGCAGCTCTGTTAAGACAATGTATTACAAACATATTTTTATTGCTTTAATCGTCTTTTCTCAACAAGATCATCCACCTGCACACTGAATCACTTATTCTGTCTGGAAATCCACAAAAAACCCAGATAATGCAGAATTCACCACATTGAACTGTTTCTGTTGATAAAACAGCTGTTTTAGCAGCTCTGTTAAGAGAATGGCTTACAAATATGATTTTATGGCTTAAAACGTCTTTTCTCACCAAGATCATCCAAATGCACACAGAATCACTTATTCTGTCTGGAAATCCACAAAAAACCCAGATGATGCAAAATTCACCACATTGAACTGTTTCTGTTGATAAAACGGCTGTTTTAGCAGCTCTGTTAAGAGAATGGCTTACAAATAGGTTTTTATGGCTTAAAACGTCTTTTCTCACCAAGATCATCCAAATGCACACTTAATCACTTATTCTGTTTGGAAATCCACAAAAAAAACCAGATAATGCAGAATTCACCACATTGAACTGTTTCTGTTGATAAAACAGCATTTCCAGCAGTTCTGTTAAGAGAATGGCTTACAAATATGATTTTATGGCTTAAAACGTCTTTTCTCACCAAGATCATCCAAATGCACACAGAATCACTTATTCTGTCTGGAAATCCACAAAAAACCCAGATAATGCAAAATTCACCACATTGAACTGTTTCTGTTGATAAAACGGCTGTTTTAGCAGCTCTGTTAAGAGAATGGCTTACAAATAGGTTTTTATGGCTTAAAACGTCTTTTCTCACCAAGATCATCCAAATGCACACTTAATCACTTATTCTGTTTGGAAATCCACAAAAAAAACCAGATAATGCAGAATTCACCACATTGAACTGTTTCTGTTGATAAAACAGCATTTCTAGCAGTTCTGTTAAGAGAATGGCTTACAAATATGATTTTATGGCTTAAAACGTCTTTTCTCACCAAGATCATCCAAATGCACACAGAATCACTTATTCTGTCTGGAAATCCACAAAAAACCCAGATAATGCAGAATTCACCACAATGAACTGTTTCTGTTGGTAAAACGGCTGTTTTAGCAGTTCTGTTAAGACAATGTATTACAAACATATTTTTATTGCTTTAATCGTCTTTTCTCAGCAAGATCATCCAAATGCACACTGAATCACTTATTCTGTCTGGAAATCCACAAAAAACCCAGATAATGCAGAATTCACCACATTGAACTGTTTCTGTTGATAAAACGGCTGTTTTAGCAGCTCTGTTAAGAGAATGGCTTACAAATATGTTTTTATGGCTTAAAACGTCTTTTCTCACCAAGATCATCCAAATGCACACAGAATCACTTATTCTGTCTGGAAATCCACAAAAAACCCAGATAATGCAGAATTCACCACAATGAACTGTTTCTGTTGATAAAACGGCTGTTTTAGCAGCTCTGTTAAGAGAATGTATTACAAATATAGTTTTAATACTTAAATCGTCTTTTCTCACCAAGCTCATCCAAATGCACACTGAATCACTTATTCTGTCTGGAAATCCACAAAAAACCCAGAAAATGCAGAATTTACCACATTGAACTGTTTCTGTTGATAAAACAGCATTTCCAGCAGTTCTGTTAAGAGAATGGCTTACAAATATGTTTTTATGGCTTAAAACGTTTTTTCTCACCAAGATCAGACAAAATCACTTATCCTGTCTGGAAATCCACAAAAAACCCAGATAATGCAGAATTCACCACATTGAACTGTTTCTGTTGATAAAACGGCTGTTTTAGCAGCTCTGTTAAGAGAATGGCTTACAAATAGGTTTTTATGGCTTAAAACGTCTTTTCTCACCAAGATCATCCAAATGCACACTTAATCACTTATTCTGTTTGGAAATCCACAAAAAAAACAGATAATGCAGGATTCACCACATTGAACTGTTTCTGTTGATAAAACAGCATTTCCAGCAGTTCTGTTAAGAGAATGGCTTACAAATATGTTTTTTATGGCTTAAAACGTCTTTTCTCACCAAGATCATCCAAATGCACACAAAATCACTTATCCTGTCTGGAAATCCACACAAAACCCAGATAATGCAGAATTCACCGCATTGAACTGTTTCTGTTGATAAAACAGCATTTCCAGCAGTTCTGTTAAGAGAATGGCTTACAAATATGATTTTATGGCTTAAAACGTCTTTTCTCACCAAGATCATCCACCTGCACACTGAATCACTTATTCTGTCTGGAAATCCACAAAAAACCCAGATAATGCAGAATTCACCACAATGAACTGTTTCTGTTGGTAAAACGGCTGTTTTAGCAGCTCTGTTAAGACAATGTATTACAAACATATTTTTATTGCTTTAATCGTCTTTTCACAGCAAGATCATCCACCTGCACACTGAATCACTTATTCTGTCTGGAAATCCACAAAAAACCCAGATAATGCAGAATTCACCACATTGAACTGTTTCTGTTGATAAAACGGTTGTTTTAGCAGCTCTGTTAAGAGAATGGCTTACAAATATGTTTTTATGGCTTAAAACGTCTTTTCTCAGCAAGATCAGACAAAATCACTTATCCTGTCTGGAAATCCACAAAAAACCCAGATAATGCAGAATTCACCACATTGAACTGTTTCTGTTGATAAAACGGTTGTTTTAGCAGCTCTGTTAAGAGAATGGCTTACAAATATGTTTTTATGGCTTAAAACGTCTTTTCTCACCAAGATCATCCAAATGCACACTTAATCACTTATTCTGTTTGGAAATCCACAAAAAAAAACAGATAATGCAGGATTCACCACATTGAACTGTTTCTGCTGATAAAACAGCATTTCCAGCAGTTCTGTTAAGAGAATGGCTTACAAATATGTTTTTTATGGCTTAAAACGTCTTTTCTCACCAAGATCATCCAAATGCACACAAAATCACTTATCCTGTCTGGAAATCCACAAAAAACCCAGATAATGCAGAATTCACCGCATTGAACTGTTTCTGTTGATAAAACAGCATTTCCAGCAGTTCTGTTAAGAGAATGGCTTACAAATATGATTTTATGGCTTAAAACGTCTTTTCTCACCAAGATCATCCAAATGCACACAGAATCACTTATTCTGTCTGGAAATCCACAAAAAACCCAGATAATGCAGAATTCACCACAATGAACTGTTTCTGTTGGTAAAACGGCTGTTTTAGCAGCTCTGTTAAGACAATGTATTACAAACATATTTTTATTGCTTTAATCGTCTTTTCTCAGCAAGATCATCCAAATGCACACTGAATCACTTATTCTGTCTGGAAATCCACAAAAAACCCAGATAATGCAGAATTCACCACATTGAACTGTTTCTGTTGATAAAACGGCTGTTTTAGCAGCTCTGTTAAGAGAATGGCTTACAAATATGTTTTTATGGCTTAAAACGTCTTTTCTCACCAAGATCATCCAAATGCACACAGAATCACTTATTCTGTCTGGAAATCCACAAAAAACCCAGATAATGCAGAATTCACCACAATGAACTGTTTCTGTTGATAAAACGGCTGTTTTAGCAGCTCTGTTAAGAGAATGTATTACAAATATAGTTTTAATGCTTAAATCGTCTTTTCTCACCAAGCTCATCCAAATGCACACTGAATCACTTATTCTGTCTGGAAATCCACAAAAAACCCAGAAAATGCAGAATTTACCACATTGAACTGTTTCTGTTGATAAAACAGCATTTCCAGCAGTTCTGTTAAGAGAATGGCTTACAAATATGTTTTTATGGCTTAAAACGTTTTTTCTCACCAAGATCATACAAAATCACTTATCCTGTCTGGAAATCCACAAAAAACCCAGATAATGCAGAATTCACCACATTGAACTGTTTCTGTTGATAAAACGGCTGTTTTAGCAGCTCTGTTAAGAGAATGGCTTACAAATAGGTTTTTATGGCTTAAAACGTCTTTTCTCACCAAGATCATCCAAATGCACACTTAATCACTTATTCTGTTTGGAAATCCACAAAAAAAACAGATAATGCAGGATTCACCACATTGAACTGTTTCTGTTGATAAAACAGCATTTCCAGCAGTTCTGTTAAGAGAATGGCTTACAAATATGTTTTTTATGGCTTAAAACGTCTTTTCTCACCAAGATCATCCAAATGCACACAAAATCACTTATCCTGTCTGGAAATCCACAAAAAACCCAGATAATGCAGAATTCACCGCATTGAACTGTTTCTGTTGATAAAACAGCATTTCCAGCAGTTCTGTTAAGAGAATGGCTTACAAATATGATTTTATGGCTTAAAACGTCTTTTCTCACCAAGATCATCCACCTGCACACTGAATCACTTATTCTGTCTGGAAATCCACAAAAAACCCAGATAATGCAGAATTCACCACAATGAACTGTTTCTGTTGGTAAAACGGCTGTTTTAGCAGCTCTGTTAAGACAATGTATTACAAACATATTTTTATTGCTTTAATCGTCTTTTCACAGCAAGATCATCCACCTGCACACTGAATCACTTATTCTGTCTGGAAATCCACAAAAAACCCAGATAATGCAGAATTCACCACATTGAACTGTTTCTGTTGATAAAACGGTTGTTTTAGCAGCTCTGTTAAGAGAATGGCTTACAAATATGTTTTTATGGCTTAAAACGTCTTTTCTCAGCAAGATCATCCAAATGCACACTGAATCACTTATTCTGTCTGGAAATCCACAAAAAACCCAGAAAATGCAGAATTTACCACATTGAACTGTTTCTGTTGATAAAACAGCATTTCCAGCAGTTCTGTTAAGAGAATGGCTTACAAATATGTTTTTATGGCTTAAAACGTTTTTTCTCACCAAGATCAGACAAAATCACTTATCCTGTCTGGAAATCCACAAAAAACCCAGATAATGCAGAATTCACCACATTGAACTGTTTCTGTTGATAAAACGGTTGTTTTAGCAGCTCTGTTAAGAGAATGGCTTACAAATATGTTTTTATGGCTTAAAACGTCTTTTCTCACCAAGATCATCCAAATGCACACTTAATCACTTATTCTGTTTGGAAATCCACAAAAAAAAACAGATAATGCAGGATTCACCACATTGAACTGTTTCTGCTGATAAAACAGCATTTCCAGCAGTTCTGTTAAGAGAATGGCTTACAAATATGTTTTTTATGGCTTAAAACGTCTTTTCTCACCAAGATCATCCAAATGCACACAAAATCACTTATCCTGTCTGGAAATCCACAAAAAACCCAGATAATGCAGAATTCACCGCATTGAACTGTTTCTGTTGATAAAACAGCATTTCCAGCAGTTCTGTTAAGAGAATGGCTTACAAATATGATTTTATGGCTTAAAACGTCTTTTCTCACCAAGATCATCCAAATGCACACAGAATCACTTATTCTGTCTGGAAATCCACAAAAAACCCAGATAATGCAGAATTCACCACAATGAACTGTTTCTGTTGGTAAAACGGCTGTTTTAGCAGCTCTGTTAAGACAATGTATTACAAACATATTTTTATTGCTTTAATCGTCTTTTCACAGCAAGATCATCCACCTGCACACTGAATCACTTATTCTGTCTGGAAATCCACAAAAAACCCAGATAATGCAGAATTCACCACATTGAACTGTTTCTGTTAATAAAACGGTTGTTTTAGCAGCTCTGTTAAGAGAATGGCTTACAAATAGGTTTTTATGGCTTAAAACGTCTTTTCTCACCAAAATCATCCAAATGCACACAGAATCACTTATTCTGTCTGGAAATCCACAAAAAACCCAGATAATGCAGAATTCACCACAATGAACTGTTTCTGTTGATAAAACGGCTGTTTTAGCAGCTCTGTTAAGAGAATGTATTACAAATATAGTTTTAATGCTTAAATCGTCTTTTCTCACCAAGCTCATCCAAATGCACACTGAATCACTTATTCTGTCTGGAAATCCACAAAAAACCCAGAAAATGCAGAATTTACCACATTGAACTGTTTCTGTTGATAAAACAGCATTTCCAGCAGTTCTGTTAAGAGAATGGCTTACAAATATGTTTTTATGGCTTAAAACGTTTTTTCTCACCAAGATCAGACAAAATCACTTATCCTGTCTGGAAATCCACAAAAAACCCAGATAATGCAGAATTCCCCGCATTGAACTGTTTCTGTTGATAAAACAGCATTTCCAGCAGTTCTGTTAAGAGAATGGCTTACAAATATGTTTTTATGGCTTAAAACGTCTTTTCTCACCAAGATCATCCAAATGCACACAGAATCACTTAGTCTGTCTGGAAATCCACAAAAAACCCAGATAATGCAGGATTCACCACAATGAACTGTTTCTGTTGATAAAACGGCTGTTTTAGCAGCTCAGTTAAGACAATGTATTACAAACATATTTTTATTGCTTTAATCGTCTTTTCTCACAAAGATCATCCAAATGCACACTGAATCACTTATTCTGTCTGGAAATCCACAAAAAAAACCCAGATAATGCAGGATTCACCACAATGAACTGTTTCTGTTGATAAAACGGCTGTTATAGCAGCTCTGTTAAGACAATGTATTACAAACATATTTGTATTGCTTTAATCGTCTTTTCTCACCAAGATCATCCAAATGCACACTGAATCACTTATTCTGTCTGGAAATCCACAAAAAACCCAGATAATGCAGAATTCACCACATTGAACTGTTTCTGTTGATAAAACAGCGGTGTCAGCAGTTCTGTTAAGAGAATGGCTTACAAATATGATTTTATGGCTTAAAACGTCTCTTCTCACAAAGATCACACAAAATCACGTATTCTGTCTGGAAATCCACAAAAAACCCAGATAATGCAGAATTCACCACATTGAACTGTTTCTGTTGATAAAACGGCTGTTTTAGCAGCTCTGTTAAGACAAAAGCTTACTTATAGGTTTTTATGGCTTAAAACGTCTTTTCTCACGAAGATCATCCAAATGCACACAGAATCACTTATTCTGTCTGGAAATCCATAAAAAACCCAGATAATGCAGGATTCACGACATTGAACTGTTTCTGTTGATAAAACGGCTGTTTTAGCAGCTCTGTTAAGACAATGTATTACAAACATATTTTTATGGCTTAAAACGTCTTTTCTCACCAAGATCATCCAAATGCACACAGAATCACTTATTCTGTCTGGAAATCCATAAAAAACCCAAATAATGCAGGATTCACAACATTGAACTGTTTCTGTTGATAAAAAAGCGTTTTCAGCAGTTCTGTTAAGAGAATGGCTTACAAATATGATTTTATGGCTTAAAACGTCTTTTCTCACAAAGATCACACAAAATCACTCATTCTGTCTGGAAATCCACAAAAAAAAAACCCAAATAGGCGTTATGTGAAAATTGTGAAGGATTTTCCAAAGTGGACCAAATATTAAAAAAGTGTCGGAAATGTCATAAATGGGGAAGGGTGGGCGATTGTCCCAAACCTTGCTAAAGGGGGCCAGGGGGGCGGGCTGAGTGAGAAAGGAGCAAAATCAAGCACAGTTGGGGCGTTATGATAAAGTTGTGAAGGAATTTCCAAAGTGGGCAAAAATTAAAAAAAATGACAGGGCCGTTAAGGGGTCGAAAAAGTCAAAAATTGGGATTTTCCTAAACTTTGCTAAAAGGGGCCAGGGGGGCGGTTTGAGTGAAAAACGAGCAAAATCAAGCACGGTTGGGGCGTTTTGTGAAAATTGTGAAGGATTTTCCAAAGTGGGCAAAAATTTAAAAAAAAAAGAGAGGGCTGGTAGTGTCGAAAAAGTCAAAAATGGGGATTTTCCCAAAACTTGCCAAAAGTGGCCGGGGGGCGGGCTGAGTGAAAAACGAGCAAAATCAAGCACAGTTGGGGCGTTTTGTTAAAATTGTGAAGGATTTTCCAAAGTGGGCAAAATTAAAAAAAAAAAAAAAAAGACAGGGCTGGTAGTGTCGAAAAAGTCAAAAATGGGGATTTTCCCAAAACTTGCTAAAAGGGGCCAGGGGGGCGGGCTGAGTGAGAAAGGAGCAAAATCAAGTACAGTTGGGGCGTTTTGTGAAAATTGTGACGTATTTTCCAAACCGGGCAAAAATTGAAAAAAAACGACAGGGCCGGTAGTGTCGAAAAAGTCAAAAATGGGGAAGGGTGGGCGATTGTCCCAAACCTTGCTAAAAAGGGGCCAGGGGGGCGGGCCTGAGTGAAAAACGAGCAAAATCAAGCACGGTTGGGGCGTTTGGTAAAAATTGTGAAGGATTTTCCAAAGTTGGCAAAAATTTAAAAATAAGACACGGCTGGTAGTGTCGAAAAAGTCAAAAATGTGGATTTTCCCAAAACTTGCTAAAAGTGGCCGGGGGTCGGGATGAGTGAAAAACGAGCAAAATCAAGCACAGTTGGGCGTTTTATGAAAATTGTGAAGGATTTTCCAAAGTGGGCAAAAATTAAAAAAAAAAAAAAGACAGGGCTGGTAGTGTTGAAAAAGTCAAAAATGGGTATTTTCCCAAAACTTGCTAAAACGGGCCGGGGGGGGGGGGGGGGGGGGGGTTGGCTGAGTGAAAAACGAGCAAAATCAAGCACAGTTGGGGCGTTTTGTGAAAATTGTGAAGGATTTTCCAAAGTGGGCAAAAATTAAAAAAAAAGACAGTGCTGGTAGTGTCGAAAAAGTCAAAAATGGGGATTTTCCCAAAACTTGCAAAAAAGGGGCCGGGGGGCGGGCTGAGTGAAAAACGAGCAAAATCAAGCACAGTTGGGGCGTTTTGTGAAAATTGTGAAGGATTTTCCAAAGTGGGCAAAAATTTAAAAAAACGACAGGGCCGTTAAGGGTCGAAAAAGTCAAAAATGGGGATTTTTCCAAACTTTGCTAAAAGGGGCCAGGGGGGCGGGCTGAGTGAAAAACGAGCAAAATCAAGCACGGTTGGGGCGTTTTGTGAAAATTGTGAAGGATTTTCCAAAGTGGGCAATAAATTTAAAAAAACGACAGGGCCGTTAAGTGTCGAAAAAGTCAAAAATGGGGATTTTCCCAAAACTTGATAAAAGGGGCCAGGGGGGCGAGCTGAGTGAAAAACGAGCAAAATCAAGCACAGTTGGGGCGTTTTATGAAAATTGTGAAGGATTTTCCAAAGTGGGCAATAAATTAAAAAAAACGACAGGGCCGTTAAGTGTCGAAAAAGTCAAAAATGGGGTTTTTCCAAAAACTTGATAAAAGGGGCCAGGGGGACGAGCTGAGTGGAAAAACGAGCAAAATCAAGCACAGTTGGGGCGTTTTGTGAAAATTGTGAAGGAATTTCAAAGTGGGCAAAAATGTTAAAAGGCCACAGGGACGGTAGTGTCGAAAAAGTCAAAAATGGGGATTTTCCCAAACTTGCTAAAAGTGGCCCGGGGGCGGGATGAGTGAGCAAAATCAAGCACAGTTGATGTGTAATGTGAAAATTGTGAAGGATTTTCCAAAGTGGGCAAAAATTTAAAAAAACGACAGGGCCGTTAAGTGTCGAAAAAGTCAAAAATGAGGATTTTCTAAACTTTGCTAAAAGGGGCCAGGGGGGGGGGGGGGGGCTGAGTGAAAAACGAGCAAAATCAAGCACAGTTGGGGCGTTTTGTGAAAATTGTGAAGGATTTTCCAAAGTGGGCAAAAATTTAAAAAAAAAGACAGTGCTGGTAGTGTCGAAAAAGTCAAAAATGGGGATTTTCCCAAAACTTGCAAAAAAGGGGCCAGGGGGCGGGCTGAGTGAAAAACGAGCAAAATCAACTGAGTTGGGGGCGTTTTGTGAAAATTGTGAAGGATTTTCCAAAGTGGGCAAAAATTTAAAAAAAACGACAGGGCCGTTAAGGGTCGAAAAAGTCAAAAATGGGGATTTTTCCAAACTTTGCTAAAAGGGGCCAGGGGGGCGGGCTGAGTGAAAAACGAGCAAAATCAAGCACGGTTGGGGCGTTTTGTAAAAATTGTGAAGGATTTTCCAAAGTTGGCAAAAATTTAAAAATAAGACACGGCTGGTAGTGTCGAAAAAGTCAAAAATGTGGATTTTCCCAAAACTTGCTAAAAGTGGCCGGGGGTCGGGATGAGTGAAAAACGAGCAAAATCAAGCACAGTTGGGGCGTTTTATGAAAATTGTGAAGGATTTTCCAAAGTGGGCAAAAATTAAAAAAAAAAAAAAGACAGGGCTGGTAGTGTTGAAAAAGTCAAAAATGGGGATTTTCCCAAAACTTGCTAAAACGGGCCGGGGGGGGGGGGGGGGCTGAGTGAAAAACGAGCAAAATCAAGCACAGTTGGGGCGTTTTGTGAAAATTGTGAAGGATTTTCCAAAGTGGGCAAAAATTTTAAAAATCGGCAGGGCCGTTAAGTGTCGAAAAAGTCAAAAATGGGGATTTTCCCAAAACTTGCAAAAAAGGGGCCGGGGGCGGGCTGAGTGAAAAACGAGCAAAATCAAGCACAGTTGGGGCGTTTTGTGAAAATTGTGAAGGATTTTCCAAATTGGGCAAAAATTTTTAAAAAACGACAGGGCCGTTAAGGGTCGAAAAAGTCAAAAATGGGGATTTTTACAAAACTTCCTAAAAGGGGACAGGGGGGCGGGCTGAGTGAGAAAGGAGCAAAATCAAGCACAGTTGGGGCGTTTTGTGAAAATTGTGAAGGATTTTCCAAAGTTGGCAAAAATTAAAAAAAACGACAGGGCCGGTAGTGTCGAAAAAGTAAAAAATGGGAATTTTCCCAAACCTTGCTAAAAGGGGCCAGGGGGGCGGGTTGAGTGAAACACGAGCAAAATCAAGCACAGTTGGGGTGTTTTGTGAAAATTGTGAAGGATTTTCCAAAGTGGGCAAAAATTTTAAAAGGCGACAGGGCCGGGTAGTGTCGAAAAAGTCAAAAATGTGGATTTTCCAAAACTTGCTAAAAGTGGCCCGGGGGCGGGATGATTGAGCAAAATCAAGCACAGTTGATGTGTAATGTGAAAATTGTGAAGGATTTTCCAAAGTGGGCAAAATTTAATAAAACGACAGGGCCGTTAAGGGTCGAAAAAGTCAAAAATTGGGATTTTCCCAAACTTTGGTAAAAGGGGCCAGGGGGGCGGGCTGAGTGAAAAACGAGCAAAATCAAGCACGGTTGGGGCGTTTTGTAAAAATTGTGAAGGATTTCCAAAGTTGGCAAAAATTTAAAAATAAGACACGGCTGGTAGTGTCGAAAAAGTCAAAAATGTGGATTTTCCCAAAACTTGCTAAAAGTGGCCGGGGGTCGGGATGAGTGAAAAACGAGCAAAATCAAGCACAGTTGGGGCGTTTTATGAAAATTGTGAAGGATTTTCCAAAGTGGGCAAAAATTAAAAAAAAAAAAAAGACAGGGCTGGTAGTGTTGAAAAGTCAAAAATGGGGATTTTCCCAAAACTTGCTAAAACGGGCCGGGGGGGGGGGGGGGGGGGCTGAGTGAAAAACGAGCAAAATCAAGCACAGTTGGGGCGTTTTGTGAAAATTGTGAAGGATTTTCCAAAGTGGGCAAAATTTAAAAAAAAGACAGTGCTGGTAGTGTCGAAAAAGTCAAAAAATGGGGATTTTCCAAAACTTGCTAAAAGGGGCCAGGGGGGCGGGCTGAGTGAAAAACGAGCAAAATCAAGCACAGTTGGGGCGTTTTGTGAAAATTGTGATGGATTTTCCAAAGTGGGCAAAAATTTTAAAAAACGACAGGGCCGTTAAGGGTCGAAAAAGTCAAAAATGGGGATTTTTCCAAACTTTGCTAAAAGGGGCCAGGGGGGCGGGCTGAGTGAAAAACGAGCAAATTCAAGCACAGTTGGGGAGTTTTGTGAAAATTGTGATGGATTTTCCAAAGTGGGCAAAAATTTAAAAAATCGACAGGGCCGTTAAGTGTCGAAAAAGTCAAAAATGGGGATTTTCCCAAAACTTGATAAAAGGGGCCAGCGGGGCGGGCTGAGTGAAAAACGAGCAAAATCAAGCACAGTTGGGGCGTTTTGTGAAAATTGTGAAGGATTTTCCAAATTGGGCAAAAAATTTTAAAAAACGACAGGGCCGTTAAGGGTCGAAAAAGTCAAAAATGGGGATTTTTACAAAACTTCCTAAAAGGGACAGGGGGCGGGCTGAGTGAGAAAGGAGCAAAATCAAGCACAGTTGGGGCGTTTTTGTGAAAATTGTGAAGGATTTTCCAAAGTTGGCAAAAATTAAAAAAAACGACAGGGCCGGTAGTGTCGAAAAAGTAAAAAATGGGAATTTTCCCAAACCTTGCTAAAAGGGGCCAGGGGGGCGGTTGAGTGAAACACGAGCAAAATCAAGCACAGTTGGGGTGTTTTGTGAAAATTGTGAAGGATTTTCCAAAGTGGGCAAAAATTTTAAAAGGCGACAGGGCCGGTAGTGTCGAAAAAGTCAAAAATGTGGATTTTCCCAAAACTTGCTAAAAGTGGCCCGGGGGCGGGATGATTGAGCAAAATCAAGCACAGTTGATGTGTAATGTGAAAATTGTGAAGATTTTCCAAAGTGGGCAAAAATTTAATAAAACGACAGGGCCGTTAAGGGTCGAAAAAGTCCAAAATTGGGATTTTCCCAAACTTTGGTAAAAGGGGCCAGGGGGGCGGGCTGAGTGAAAAACGAGCAAAATCAAGCACGGTTGGGGCGTTTTGTAAAAATTGTGAAGGATTTTCCAAAGTTGGCAAAAATTTAAAAATAAGACACGGCTGGTAGTGTCGAAAAAGTAAAAAATGTGGATTTTCCCAAAACTTGCTAAAAGTGGCCGGGGGTCGGGATGAGTGAAAAACGAGCAAAATCAAGCACAGTTGGGCGTTTTATGAAAATTGTGAAGGATTTTCCAAAGTGGGCAAAAATTAAAAAAAAAAAAAAAGACAGGGCTGGTAGTGTTGAAAAAGTCAAAAATGGGGATTTTCCCAAAACTTGCTAAAACGGGCCGGGGGGGGGGGGGCTGAGTGAAAAACGAGCAAAATCAAGCACAGTTGGGGCGTTTTGTGAAAATTGTGAAGGATTTTCCAAAGTGGGCAAAAATTTTAAAAAAAGACAGTGCTGGTAGTGTCGAAAAAGTCAAAAATGGGGATTTTCCCAAAACTTGCAAAAAAGGGGCCGGGGGGCGGGCTGAGTGAAAAACGAGCAAAATCAAGCACAGTTGGGGCGTTTTGTGAAAATTGTGAAGGATTTTCCAAAGTGGGCAAAAATTTAAAAAAACGACAGGGCCGTTAAGGGTCGAAAAAGGTCAAAAATGGGGATTTTTCCAAAACTTTGATAAAAGGGGCCAGGGGGGCGAGCTGAGTGAAAAACGAGCAAAATCAAGCACAGTTGGGGCGTTTTATGAAAATTGTGAAGGATTTTCCAAAGTGGGCAATAAATTAAAAAAAACGACAGGGCCGTTAAGTGTCGAAAAAGTCAAAAATGGGGTTTTTCCCAAAACTTGATAAAAGGGGCCAGGGGGACGAGCTGAGTGGAAAAACGAGCAAAATCAAGCACAGTTGGGGCGTTTTGTGAAAATTGTGAAGGAATTTCCAAAGTGGGCAAAAATGTTAAAAGGCCACAGGGACGGTAGTGTCGAAAAAGTCAAAAATGGGGATTTTCCCAAAACTTGCTAAAAGTGGCCCGGGGGCGGGATGAGTGAGCAAAATCAAGCACAGTTGATGTGTAATGTGAAAATTGTGAAGGATTTTCCAAAGTGGGCAAAAATTTAAAAAAACGACAGGGCCGTTAAGTGTCGAAAAAGTCAAAAATGAGGATTTTCCTAAACTTTGCTAAAAGGGGCCAGGGGGGGGGGGGGGGGCTGAGTGAAAAACGAGCAAAATCAAGCACAGTTGGGGCGTTTTGTGAAAATTGTGAAGGATTTTCCAAAGTGGGCAAAAATTTAAAAAAAAGACAGTGCTGGTAGTGTCGAAAAAGTCAAAAATGGGGATTTTCCCAAAACTTGCAAAAAGGGGCCAGGGGGCGGGCTGAGTGAAAAAACGAGCAAAATCAACTGAGTTGGGGCGTTTTGTGAAAATTGTGAAGGATTTTCCAAAGTGGGCAAAAATTTTAAAAAACGACAGGGCCGTTAAGGGTCGAAAAAGTCAAAAATGGGGATTTTTCCAAACTTTGCTAAAAGGGGCCAGGGGGGCGGGCTGAGTGAAAAACGAGCAAAATCAAGCACGGTTGGGGCGTTTTGTAAAAATTGTGAAGGATTTTCCAAAGTGGGCAAAAATTTAAAAATAAGACACGGCTGGTAGTGTCGAAAAAGTCAAAAATGTGGATTTTCCCAAACTTGCTAAAAGTGGCGGGGGTCGGGATGAGTGAAAAACGAGCAAAATCAAGCACAGTTGGGGCGTTTTGTGAAAATTGTGAAGGATTTTCCAAAGTGGGCAAAAATTTAAAAAAAAGACAGTGCTGGTAGTGTCGAAAAAGTCAAAAATGGGGATTTTCCCAAAACTTGCAAAAAAGGGGCCGGGGGGCGGGCTGAGTGAAAAACGAGCAAAATCAAGCACAGTTGGGGCGTTTTGTGAAAATTGTGAAGGATTTTCCAAAGTGGGCAAAAATTTAAAAAAACGACAGGGCCGTTAAGGGTCGAAAAAGTCAAAAATGGGGATTTTTCCAAACTTTGCT